>NW_006408703.1:2736585-2737143 GCF_000296735.1 Chrysochloris asiatica
TGGATCGGCCAGGTGGCATCATTGATGGCATCAAGTGTGGCAGCGGTAGTGAGGTTGGCCCAGGATCGGACATTGTTTCGTTCTGCTGTGCATAGGGTCTCTATGAGTCAGTTCAGACTTGATGGCACCTGACAACAACAACAACAAAATGCATTTTCTTGCATAAAAGGATTCTAAGACCCAAAGGTTTATAATACGCTACATGCCCATATCCTTTTGGGTGACTTCAACTGTCATTAATGTAACAAAAATTCTGTACTTTAATATGTGTAGTCTCAGCATTTTTGAACAATGCCACTCTTATAGTAAATCATGACATAGTTCCATTCAATACACTTGTGGAAACTAGAGTTACAGAAAAAGAAAAGATCTTTACAGTTAAAAATACGTTAGATATCAGACTAAATGTACTCAATATGTTCTGATAATTGGTAAGTTGTGAACATCAACTACAGATTCTCTTTGAATTGTTCCATGTATGTGTGTGTATTGAGGTGGTGGTTGTGTGCCACTGAGACTGGTATATATATATATATATATATATATATATATATATAT
>NW_006408703.1:2737243-2749441 GCF_000296735.1 Chrysochloris asiatica
TTTTAAGGAATCCTACTGTGGTACTGTATAGGGTAAGTGCAGGATAGTAAGATCAGTTTGAAGCACAAGGTTGGCAGTTCAAACTCACCAGTAGCTCCTTAGAGACCCTATACTGAGTCACTATGGGTTGGAACCAACTTGAGGGCACTTAACAGCAACATATATCTTAAAGGCTTGCCTCAATATAATTATTAAAATTTTACATATTTTATAGATGTGCTAGGGAATAACATTAGATTCTGCTTACATTGTGGTTTAATTAACAATAGAAATGTTGTTGAATTTGCTGAAATGAAATTTTTTCCTCTTTGAAAAATAGTTCTAAAAGATCTGATGAAGATATGCCATGATAAGCATGCTGATGTGTTTCCAAGAAAGAATTCTCACCACTACAGTCTCAGGACCTATTTTTAAACATAGTTTTGAGCATTGTATAAAGATGCAAATAAAATCGTTATTAATATTTCAAAACTACTTTTAAAAACTTGGTTGAAAATAGTCATAATAATTAGAAAAAATTATTAGTAATTCACATTTAATCTGTTTTCTAAGCATTCGAGAAAAAAAAAAAAGATTTATTATTAAAATTTCAATTGATGATCCAAATGTCAAGAAAACCCACTTTGCAAACTCTAAAGTGCTCTACAATTACAAAACTACATTATTCTTTCTTATTGTTGTTAGTGGGCACAGTTGTTGTTGTTAGGTGCCATCGAGTCGGTACCACTCATAGCGACCTTATGCACAGCAGAAGGAAACACTGCCTGATCCTGGGCCAACCTCACCACTGTTGCCACACTTGAGTCCATCAATGCTGCCACTTGGCCAATTCATCTCATTGGGGTCTTCCTCTTTTTTCTGACCCTCCACCTTACCAAACATGGTATTCTTCTCCAGTGACTAGTCCCTCCTGACAACATGTCTGAAGTATGAGAGACCAAGTTTGGCCATCTTTGCCTCCAAGGAGCACTCTGGCTGCACTTCTTCCAACACAGATCTGTTGGTTCTAATGACTGTAAAATATGAAATGCAGGAGTTTTTAATACGAGAAATCTTGTTTCTTAGTTTGCAAGTGAGAATCGTTGATAAAGTAACTGATGTCCGGGCATGCAAGAACAGAGTTTGGTACATTTTGAGATGATCAGGATACAGCTTGAAGTGGGTATATTAATTAGATAACTGATGTCAAGTAGCCAAACTGAATCATTAATTAGTAAGGGAAAAATCAAGTAGAAATAGTTTTGTTCAGGTAACACTACTTTTTGTTTCTACTCTGATATCCTGTTGTGGTGCTATAACATAAGCACCACAAGTGATTGCTAATCACAATGTTAGTGGTTCAAGCCCACCAGCCATTCTTCAGAAACCATACTGTATAGGGTTGCTATGAGGTGGAACTGACTCAATGGCACTCAACAACAACAACAACAGCTCTGAATATCAGATTCTTGACTGCAAGAGACGCTTTGGTCCTCAAGGTTCACATTTGCTCACTCAACATTACCTGGAGTTATCTTTTCTTCCTTCCTTGCTCCTTAAATCCCTTAATTCCTTCCTTCTTTCCTTACAGTCTTCCTCCCTGTTACTTTATATTACTCTCCTTCCTTGTGTCCTTCCTTCTTTCTTTCTTTCAACTCATGACTTTATGAAAAGTGCAAAAGTATTAACAGAATATCTAAACTCCTATTATTGAATCAGTAAAGTACAATGATCATTAGCAGTCTAGTACTAGACTACAAACTGCAAGGTCAGTGATTCAAACCCACTATCCACACCTCAAAATCCTCATAAAGAGGATGCTAGGTGAAATCCTGAGCTCCATGCAGAGAACCTTCTGAGATGGGACATTCCCACTTGGAAGGACAAGAAGACCAGATTAGAACAGCTATAGGAACAGAAGATGCATCTTGAGAGAAAAACCAGCAGGAAAAATCTAAAGCAAAAATGGCAGTCTGATTGTCTCCTACATGAATAAGCAAGTTGTTTGCCGGCGAGTCACCAAGGCAAGCAATCAAGTCCCTTCAGGACAAACCCCCCTCCAAGACTGAAACTCAAAGGAAACACATGAGCAGACACTTAAGCTTGCTGGTGACCACATTGGTCAGCTGGTCAGTGGAAGAGGAGGAAAGGCAGCGATGAATATGCGGACTGAATTTGACCGTGTTCTGTAGACTCCTGTTCACCTGGAGATAAGAGAGAGAAGAGGAAGGGCTGGTTGGTCCGAATTGTGGTGAGACCTGGGGACACCTGAGTCTATGGACAAGGACATAGCCATAGAGGGTTAGAGCTGAGAGTGAAGTGTTCAGCTGATAGGAATGGAGGGGATATGTACAAGAATGCCTAAACTTTCAGATAGTACTCATTCAATCTATCCTCAATGGCTTCATGACCAAAACTCAGCTACAGGAAGATTGAAAAAACAATTTTTAATAAAGGAAACCAGTGTAAATTGTTACAATTTGATGAACTTGACCTATACTTATGGATGCAGTAGCTCAAAATACCAATTGAAATGGAAGGAGTCTTCACATCAAGTATTAACCCTACTCTCTCTGTATACAGGGTTGATAGGGATGGGCAACTTAGACATTGTTGTTGTTGTTGTTAAGTGCCTTCGAGTCGGTTCCGACCCATAGCGACCCTGTACAGGGTTTCCGAGGGTGTAAATCTTTACGGGAGTAGAAAGCCTCATCTTTCTCCCGCGGAGCAGCTGGTAGTTTCGAACTGCTGACCTTATGGTTCGCAGCCCGATTCGTAACCACTACGCTACCAGAGCTTAGACATTGGCTGCCTAAAATGAGGAGGCCATAAAGGCACAAAGTGACTAGCTTACAATTTTTCAAGAGGGTGCTTAGTTTGTTTTAGAATGTGCAGGGGAAGGTAGAATACCCAATGGATAGTTTTCATCAGCAGCACATAACAATTACTATGATAAGCCTAAATATGAAAAGATGGTTTTTAAGTAATTACTATTTTGTTTGTTGCTGTTGAGTACGTTCTAACTCACAGCAACTTTATGTGAAGAAAGTATAACTGTTCTATACAGTTATCAAGTCTCTGTCTTTTCAGAAGCAGATCACCAGATCTGTCTTTTGAGGTATGACTGGGTGGGTTCAAACCAAATTTTTGGCTACTAGTTGAGAACTTAACTGCACCACCCAAGGATTTCCCTTTAAATAATACATACACATAATGATAAATTATATTTAATAAAATCAATAGTAATGTATCATTTAATTATATTTATATAAGACCCATCAACATATTGAGATGGGTATTTCTATTTTAATACAGTTGTTTTCTTTATAAAAGTAAAATATTTTGAATGAAAAAGCTATATATGTCGATTGGAAAGGGTATAAATATTAGTCTAAATTAAAAGAGATCATTTATCCAATATTAAGAATACTAAATCTTTGGTAAATCTGTGAAATTCATTTTGGGATTGGGAAAGACAGTAGCCTTCTCTTGATACACTGTTACCCAAACAATACTTTTATACAGGAAACATTAAGGATCAAATTTAGTACTCACTTTACCATTACTTGATACAGCTCTTTTAATTGTGATCTTTACTTTTGTTGTTGTTATCACTGCGTTGTTGTTGTTGTTAAGAGTCATCAAATCAGTTCTGACTCATAGTGATTTAGTGTTGGGTTTCCAAGGAACAGCTGGTGGGTTTTAACCACTGACCTGTGGGTTAGAAGTCAAATGCTTATCCTACAGCATCACATTTCCAAATGTGAGATATTTGTGGTCCATCAAGAGGACTGGACAGTTTGCTAATAATGTCAATAATGTATACAGCATTCATGTGGTGTGGGACTATGCAAATGAGGTATTTAGAACTTTAATATGGTCAATTTTGCCATTCTGCTGGGTTTAAAATGAGCCATCTCAAAAAATAAATAAATAAAAAATAAAAAAGGAACAGAAAATCACACTACCATCAAGGAATAAAAGCAAGGAATGGAGTATGGCCTTTGTACCCCAGATCTCTGTGCATTGAACCTCCTCAATCCAGGAAACAGAGTGTTCTGACTCCAGAAACAGCAGAGAAGTATCAAAAATGGGTGACAGAAGAAGCAGCAACACCAAGAACATGCAAGAGAGCAGTGTGCTTCTCAGCACATGGAGCAAGAAAGTTGAGTGCCTTGGATAAGAGGTTTGATTTCAGACTGGTATGTCATTGGGGCTCTTTTCTGGGAAGCTAGGTTTGACGCCCATGGAGTTCAAGCTGAACACCTATTATAGCATGAGTCTACTGGCCGACTGATGCTTCCATGAGCAAAGTGAAATCATTGTCAACTTCAATTATTTCTCCATTTTTCATGATATTATTTCTGTTCAAGTGCAGTCCATACTGAATTTTAAGTCCTGTTTGCTTCCTGCAAGCAAGTTTGTATCATCTGACTATGTGGTTGTTACGTGCCATGGAGTGGAGTCGGTTCCGACTCATAGCAACCCTGCACAAGGTTTCCGAGGCTGTAAATCTTTATGGGAGCAGAACACCTCATCTTCCTCCCACGGAACCGCTGGTAGTTTCGAACTGCTGACATTGCGGTTCATAGCTTGATTCGTAACCACTAACGCTACCAGAGCTCCTTCATTGTTAATGAGTGTTCTTCCAATCACGATGTCATGTTTTTGTTCATATAATCCAGCTTCTTGGATTATTTCCTCAACATGCAGTTTGAATAAGTATGGAGAAAGAATACAGCTCTGGTGTATAACTTTCCCAATTTTAAAACACAGTATCCCCTTGCTCTGCTTAAATGACTGCTTCTTGTTCTGTGTATAAATTCCTCCTGAGCACAATGAAGAGTTCTGGAATACCCATTCTTTACAACGTTATACATAGCTTGTCATGAGCCACAAAAGCCTTTGCATAGCTGATAAAGCACAGGTAAACATTTTACTGGTAGTCTCTGCTTTCAGTCAAAGTCCATTTGACATCAGCAATGATAACCTTTATTCCACTAAATCTGGCTTGAATTTCTGACAGTTCCCAGTTGATGTACTGTTGCAAATGATTTTGAATTATTTTCAACAAAATTTTACTTGCTTGTGATACTAATAATATTGTTCAATTATTTCTGCATTCAGTTGGGTCGACTTTCTTTGGAATGGGCACAGATATTTATCTCTTTCAATCAGTTGGCCAGGTAGTTTTCTTCCACATTTCTTCACACAAATGAGTGAGAGTCTCCAATGCTGCAACAGTTGGTTGAAAGCTTTTAATTTGTATTCCATCAATTTCTGGAACCTACTAATGCCAATGTCTTCATTGTAGCTTGGACTTCTTTCAGTCCCACTGGTTCTTGTTCATATGCTACCTCTTGTAAAGGTTGAGCATCAGCCTTTTCTTTTTGGTAGAGTAGATCTGTATATTCCTTCTATCTTCTTTTGATGCTTTGCACATTATCCAATATTTTGACCATAAAATCATTCAATATTGCTAATTGAGTCTTGAATTTTTTCTTCAGTTCTTTTAGCTTGAGAAATGCTGAACCAGTTCTTCACGTTTGGTTTTCTAACTCCAGCTCGATGCACATTTCATGATAATATTTGACTAGGTTTTCTCAAGCTGCCTTTAAAAAAAAAAAATTGTATGTAACTCTTTTACTTCCTCATTTCTTGCAATTAATTTAGCTTCTCTACACTCCAGAGCAATTTCAGAATTTCTTCGTACATCCATCTTGGTCTTTTCTTTTTTTCCCCTTTCTAATGATCTTTTGCTTTCTTCTTCTCTGATGTTCTTGATGTCTTCCCATAACTCTTTTGGTCTTTGTTCATTCGTGTCTAATGTCTCAATTCTGTACCTGAGAAGGTATCTAAATTTAGGTAGGGTATGTTCAAGGTCATATGTTAGCTCTCATGACCTTGGCCTTGTTTTAACTGACAATATTGAGCATTTCCACCATCTCTTCTCTCACAAATAGTCAAATTTACTCCTGTGTATTCCTTCTGGTCAGGTTCATGTATATAATTACCTTTTATGTAGTTTTCAATGAATAAATCATTGGTCTTGGAATTTTTATCATGTGATCTTCAGCATCATTTCTACCACCAAGGTCATATTTTCCAACTACTTATACTTTCTTTCTTTCCAAGTTTCCCAGTGCAATAAATAATTGTCAATGCATCTTGATTGCATGTTTGATCAGTTTCAGACTGAAGAAGTTGGTAGAATTCTCAATTTCATCATTATTAGCTTTAGTGGTTGGTGTATAAACTTGAATAATAGCAGTGCTAACTTGTCTTCCTTGTAAGAATATGAATATTATCCAATCATAAACAGACCATGAAATGCTGTTTTTGACAATAGATGTGCTGCCATTGTATTTCAATTTGATTTTTCCAGTGTACTAAACCATATGACTTTCCATTTCTAAATGGCCAATACCAGTTAATTTTGGGTCACTAATGCTTTGATATCATTATTTATGCATTCCATTTCATTTTTTACTTCTTCCAGTTTTCCTACATTCAAACTCATACATTCCAAGTTTTGATTATTAATGGATGTTTGCAGCTGTTTCTCATCATTTTGAGTTTTGCTCAAAATAGCAGCGTTCTGATGCTATTCTTAAGGTTTCCAGTGGCTAATTATTCAGGAGTAGTGTGCCTCTCCTTCTTCCTTGTCTGTGTTAATCTGGAAACTTCACTGATACCTATCCACCATCTTTAAAACACTAGTGGCTTAGCTTCCAGCATCACAGCAACAAGCAAGCCACCACAGTTTGACAAACTGGCAGATGAATAGTAGTTATATAGACTCAAGTTTATTTCTTCCCAAACATTGGAATATGATTTTCTCCAAAGTTAAAGAATACAATTAACAGAATGGGTATAGAGAACAGGAAAGTGAGGAAAAAACAGAAGCATTTTTGGATTCTTGGTGTGAGCACTGTAGGATAAACACTGAACTGGTAATCATAAGATCAGTAATTCATGCTTACCAACTGCTCCCAAAACCTTATACAGTGTCACTATAAGCCAGAACTGACTTGATGGCACTTCACAACAAGTCTATATTTTTGTTGTTGTTAAGTGCGGTGGAGTCAATCCAGACTTATAGCGACCCTGCATAAGGTTTCGGAGGAATGTCTGATGATCTTGAACTGCAAATCTTGTGATTTAAACAGACTTTGCAGTCCAGTACATTAGCCTGCAGCGCCACAGCAGTCTTATATTACTATATCTTTTGAATACCTATTAAATATTGGAGAGGCAATGCTGGGTGTTTTAGAGAATAAACTTATTTCAGTCAAATTGACTATAGTGTATTCAAATAGTTACTTTGATTTTGAGATTTTACATATTCATTATACTTAAAATCAATAGCATCTTAAGTTAAAACATCAAATTACCATCTTGCATTAAAAATAGTAAAGTACACCATGTTTTTTCTTGATTTAATAGAATAAATAACCTAGAATCCTACAAATATACAGCATTTTAGTTCTTCCTTGAATGTGGTAGTGGTGGAGGTTATATGTCATGAAGTCAGTTCCAATTCACAGTAACCCTGTATAGTGTTTCTGTGGCTGAAAATGTTTATGAAATCAAAAAGCCTCATCTTTCTCCTAGGGAACAGCTGGTAGTTTCCAACTGTTGACCTTGAGGTTAGCAGCCCAACTCCTAACCACTACACTACCAGTAGATAGACATATTTGAGTAAGAGGATTTATTTAACTAGGGAAGACTTAGGAACATTTCCTCATTACCTGGGAGGTTTGCTTTATTTTGTTTTCAAAAGTTTATTTGATATTTAGCAAGATCATAAATATATTTCAGTACATAAATTAAAGTGGATAGACTTGTATCATATTTGCCCACAGAAAAATCTTAAAATACAAGATATGTTAAAACAAGTGATCCTTATCAAATTGTGTACCAGTAATTGGAGATTAAAAAACAACAAAAAATCAAGAATTATTAATGGATATCAATTGTAGTACTATGGAGTTACTTGATATGGCTTTTCTATTGAAAGTCTTCTTAACTCCCATCAAATAATTGGGTGGTGTTGTAGTTCAGGATTTGTGTCAGCTTGACTGGGGCAGGATTTTCAGTAGCTTGGCAGTGAGATGTAGCTATCCTCCCTAATGTGATTTGATACCATAAACCAATAAGAGGATTAATCCCTTAATACCACCACCAACCTGATCTGATTTACGGGAGATGCTGAAGGGTGTGACGCACAACAGCCTTTTTCTTAGAAGAAGTATAAAGAAGAGAGATTTGAGGAAAGAAAGAGGAGCCAACTACCACTAACATATCAGGTGTCCCTGCACTGTAAAGCTCCTCGATCCAGGTGAAGATTGATGCCAAGGTGTATAGAGATCTTCAAGGAATGCTCCAGTCTACAGTTACTGTAAAGGTACAAGAACCTTCACCAGAGCCAACAAAGATAGAGCCATCCTGAAGAGTCATAAGTCTGAATTTAGACTTCTAAACAGTGAGAAAATAAATTCCTGATGGCACCATGAAATAGGATGTACAAGCCATCCACTTGTGGTATATCTCTTATCGCAACATTAGATAACTAAAACAGGTGACACCATGAAAATAGGATGTACAGGACTCTAATGCCAGGACAGGTTAGTTTTGCTATCCTGCTATGTCGAAAAAGAACCAAACAAAAGGAGGGGAGTGGTCAACTTTGTAGTCCAGGAGCATGGTCCTTGGGACCATCAAGGGAGAAGAAGGGAGTGTGGGACTCTATCCAGAAATCAGTGACACCAGAGATGGAGGCATAGATAATGATGTGTAGAGATGGACTGGCTGGGGACTCTAGACCTAGAGAGGGAGAGGGCCTGTGTGCTGATGACAGAAGAACAGGCTTGGGGTATACCCTTTGGTTGTTTGATGATGCACAGAGGGGATTGTAACAATGGAAATGAAACAATATACAATAGGATGAATGTAAAGATAATGTTCTCCCATGTAAACTATCACATAATTCACAATAAAACATTAAAAAAAGAAAAATGAAAGAAAGAACCATCACAAGGAGGAACAAAAGATTCCAGGAACAACAAGATAAGCGGAACCTGAGATCCCAACTTGGAATAGTAGATGGTCACTTGGGAATTTGTTAACATGTGGATTTTGCTTCATTACTTCTGGGATAGAAAAGTAAATTCTTAACATGGGGTCCAACTGGAATGAACTGATTTGAATTACTGATTGAAACACACAAAGTAAAGGAATCTAAGAAATGCAAATCAATTTTAACCAACCATCATAAAAGCAATTCTATCATCTTGAAACAAAGGCAACTGGTTTCACTGTCTTTTTTCTTTCTACCCTGCCCAAAGGTCCCCATCTATTTAATTTCCTCATCTCTATCAGAATGCACATTGTGGTGTTCCTGAAAATTCCAGGACTTCTCAAATTTCTATGATTTCAGTACGTAGCTTTCTTCAAATAAGGTACCATTCACCAACAGTAAGACTGTTGGATAACCACTAGACTGTTAGCTGCAAGATCAGCAGTTCAAACTTACTGCCTACTTCTTTGAAAACTATACAGGGTCACTATGAATCAGAAAGTACTCAATAGCACTTAATAATAACAGCAACAGTTGGAGTTGGTTAACTGGGAACACTCAGCTGATATTACACTCAGTAGATAGTCATTATTCTCCAAATGGCAGTTTACCAGAAGCATGGTGAGTGGTTTCATGGTGTGGCACTGTCGGATCATCACTGGAATGTGAACCACAAGGTTGGTAGTTCAAACCCATTAGCTACTCCTCAGAAACTCTATAGAGGGTCGCTATGAGTTGGAAGTGACCCAATGACACTTAAAAACACAATAAAGCAAGCACTGGACCATAAGGTCTGTTTGAACCACAAGGTTGGCAGTTCAAACTCATCAGCTGTTCCTTGGAAACATTATACAGTGTCATTATGAGTCAGAACCAAGTCGATGGCACTCAACAACAAAATAAAACAGGAAATCAAATGACATATTGCATTTGACAAATCTGGGGTACAAGACCTTTTTAAAGTGTTGAAGAACAAAAATATCAGTTTGAGGATTAAGGTGCACCTGACCCAAGCCCTGGTGTTTTCAATTGCTTCATATTCATACACAAGTTGAACAATGAATGCTATTGTTGTTAAGTGCCAACTTGATGACACTTAACAACAACAACAACAAACATATCTGCACATAAAGCTCTAACTGCCCTCTACAATAGTGTCCAACTCTAAATTGGGCAGGGATATAAGTTACAATCCCTCAATGTATTAAAATGCAGTTACCTTTTGTTTTTGGAGGTCATTTCCAAGATTGTAGATTAAGTAGATATGCAGTGAGGAGCTCCATCAGCAATAATACAGAATACCAGACCAAGCAGGCTCAGGGGATGGTGCTAGAACTCTGAACCACATATAAATGAATATTTAGAAGCTTGGAAGACTTACAGCTAGGGGAATTTGTAGCAGAAGCAAGATTTCCATTGCTTTCTAATTCAAGACGCTCAGCAGCTCCTGGAGCCACCATCTTGGGAGAGACCAAGCAGGGGAAGGATCAGAACAGCCATGAATGCCTGAAAGAACCGTAGAGATACAGGCATAGACATTCTTTTTTTTTTTTTTTGGTATCTGTTCATTGCTCTCTCACTGTCTGTGCACCTCCATTCTGGTGACAAGAGAGGATGCCTGAGAAAATGGACACCCTACACCCACCCCTGGAGGGTTCTACTATGCATATGCACAGAACTCCTAGAAATTTAAAGTGGTAGTTTCCACTTAAAAAAACCAAAGAGCCACCACTTGTTTGTCACTTTTTCATACTGTGGTGGCTTGTGAGTTGCTATAATTCTGAAAGCTATGCCACCAGTATTTTAAATACCAGCAAGGTCACCTACGGTGGACAGATTTAAGATGAGTTTCCAAATGAAGATAGACTAGGAAGAAAGGGTGACGAACTACTTCTGAATATTTAGTCACTGAAAACCGTATGAATAGCAGAGAAAAGCTGTCAGATATAGTGCCAGAAAATGAGCCCCGCAGGTTGGAAGACACTCAAAATATGACTGGAGAAGAGCTGATTCCTCAAGTAGAGTTGACTGTGATAATGTGAATGGAGTAAAGCCCATGGGAGAAAAGCCCACAGGACCTTCATTTGCTGATGGGGCACAACTCAAAATGAAGAGAAACAGCTGTAAACATCCATTGAAAATCAGAACATGGAATGTACGAAGTATGAATCTGGGAAAATTGCAAGTTGTTAAAAATGAAATGGAACACATAAGCATCGATATCTTAGGCATTAGTGAGCTGAAATGGACTGTTATTGGCCATTTTGAATCTGACAACCACATGGTTTACTACACCTGGAAAGACAAATTGAAGAGGAATGGTGTTGCATTCATCATCAAAAAGAACATATCCAGATCAGTCATGAAGTACAATGATGTCTGTGATAGGATAATATCCATGTGCCTACAGGGAAGCCCAGTTAATATCACTATTATTCAAATTTACGCACCAACCACTGAAGTGAGTGAGGATGAAATAGAAGAATTCTACCAACTTCTTCAATCTGGAATTGATCAAATATTCAATCAAGATGTGTTGATTATTACTGGTGATTGGAATGCAAAGTTTGGGAGCAAAGAGGAAGGATCACTAGTTGGAAAATACGGCCTTGGTGATAGAAATGATGCTGGAGAATGCATGATAGAATTCTGCAAAACCAATGATTTGTTCATTTCAAATAACATTAGACAGCACAAGAGAAGACTATACACATGAACCTCACCTGATGGAATACATAGAAATCAAAATGACTACATTTGCAGAAAGAGATGATGGAAAAGCTTCATATCATCAGTCAAAACAAGGCCAGGGACAAACCATCAATTACTCATATGCAACTACTGATCCTTCCTTCCTCTGAGAAGCTGGTTCTATGAAGAAAAACATGGCATCAGGATTGGAGGTAGACTCATTAACAACCTGCAATATGCAGATGATACAACCTTGCTTGCTGGAAGTGAAGAGGACTTAAAATACTTACTGATGAAGATCAAAGAACACAGCCTTCCATGTGGATTACATCTCAATGTAAAGAAAACAAAAATCCTCACCACTGGACCAATAAACAACATTCTTATCAATGGAGAAAAGATTGAAGTTGTCAAGGACTCATTCTTCTTGGATCAACTATCAACACTCA
>NW_006408703.1:2749541-2772688 GCF_000296735.1 Chrysochloris asiatica
CAACTTTGCTTGCTGAAAGTGAAGAAGACTTAAAATATTTACTGATGAAGCTCAAAGAGCATCTGGATTGCATCTGAATGTAAAGAAACCAAAAATCCTCACCACTGGACCAATAAACAACATTCTTATCAATGGAGAAAAGATTGAAGTTGTCAAGGACTTCATTCTTCTTGGAAGCAGCAGTCAAGAAAGAAATCAAACGATGTATTGCATTAGGCAAATCTGCTGCACAAGACCTTTTTAAAGTGTTGAAAAGCAAAGATGTCAGCTTGAAGACTAAGGTGTCCCTGACCCAAGCCATGGTATTTTCAATAACCTCATATGCATGTGAAAGCTGGACAGTGAATAAGGTAGACCATAGAAGAATTGATGCTTTTGAGTTCTGGTGTTGGAGGAGAATATTGAAAGTGCCATGGGCTGCCAAAAGAACCAACAGATCCATGTTGGAAGAAGTGCAGCCAGACTGCTCCTTGGAGGCCAAGACTGCCAAACTTTGTCTCTCATACTTTGGACATATTGTCAGGAGGGACCAGTCACTGGAGAAGGACATCATGTTTGGTAGGGTGGAGGGTCAAAGAAAAAGAGGAAGACCCCCAACAAGATGGATTGGCCTAGTGGCAGCATCAATGGACTCAAGCATGGCAACAGTAGTGAGGTTGGCCCAGGATTGGGCAGTGTTTCGTTCTGCTGTGCATAATGTCACTATGGGTCAGTGCCAACTCGATGGCACCTAACAATAACAAACTCTTTTTTTAGAAGAAATGGGCAACAGAGTTGAAACAGTGTTTCTTTGGGACTTGAGAGTCAAGTAGAATAACTGATGTATTTGAATTATGGTGTTGGAGAAGAAGATTGAAAGCACAATGAACTGCCAGAAGAATAAACAAATCTGTGTTGAAAGAAGTACAGCTAAATGCTCCTTAGAAGCATGGATGGCTGTAAGGACAAAAGCTGAATGGCCCTCAAATGGCTACTTTTGCATGTGTTGCCTCTTTAATGTCCACTTCTGTCCGTGTTGCCACTTTGTCTTTTCCCTCTTTCTCCCCTCCTGTAATCTTCTCTGTGGTTATGTCTACCAGTATACCCTGCTCTCATGGTCTCACATTCCGTTTCTCACCTGAGCTGTATACCTCTTACACACAGCTGAAAGCCCCAAAACTTACTTACTTTTTAGTATAAAATGGTAATAATTTGTTACCTTGGTGTGGAATTTTGGCTGTCCAGCTGGTTGCTACTGGAAACAGCTGTTCTTCTTATCCTAGGCAGTAAGTTTTCGTATTTATAAACCATCTTTTCCTGTAATAAACTAATGTCTTTAGGATTCACTTCGGGTTGGTTTTTCAGTTTCTTGGCAACCACATATGCAGAAGGTTTCTCCCTCTATCTTTAAACTGAAAACTTGGTGAGGCAGCAAGGAGACCAAAGAAACCCAGGATTCCTGAGAAGAGAAGTTAGACTCTGTAGGTAAAATCTTGGGATGACTATCAGCCTCCATGTTTGGCTCCTTTGCACAGTTGCTAGAGACTTGAGGAGCAACATGTGAGTATGGTGATGACCCGAATATGTCACGAGGATCAATGGAACTCTTACAGGGAGTAGGGGTCTGTAAAGCTAAGCAGGACACTAGTGCCCTGGTTGCCTCAGTAGTGTGGTTTCTGCTACACAGTGAACATGCTGCTACAGAAGAAGAAATGGCTGTTCAGATGGAAGCACATGTTTTGAAGGATGGACAGCATTTAGAATGAGAGCCTACAATGACAAAGGCTAGTATCCACAGAAGCTCTACTCACCTATTTTCAAACATCTGATTCTAACATGGAAACTATAGCCTGTCACCTAACCGAAGTGAAAGCATGGCAGCTGCTGTGGCAGTGTGTGGAGGAAGTAATTATGAAGGCTTGGGACCCACCGGAATCCTTGACTGAGTCAGAAGGAAAGAACTTGGAGTAAATAATAGAGATATCCATTTTGAGGCCCAACCAGTTTTAGTTACTAAATTTAAAACTGAACAATCCTGCCCAGTTGGTGCGGAACCTGCTGATCTGCTTGCCCCCAAATGCTGGCAGCCTGAAACAATAAGGGATTACCTGTCTGCTGAGTTAGTGGAACCAGCCACTTCACTTGGTACAGGCAGAAAGAGAGAGAGAGACAGTGGTGGCCTGTGAGACACAGGGGCAGATGGGACAATCCTCACCAGCCTTGAAATATCTAAAACGACTTCTGTTACTACCCACCCCGCATTGAGACGCCTCTTCACTGCAGTTAACAAGGCCAAAGTAATATTACTCTTGGTATTGGTAATTGCAGTTTACAGGGAAGCCTGGCTGAAAGAGGGAGACATCCTGGCAGTCCACATATGCTGAACAGCTATGGAAGAATTGCAGGAAGTGATTAGAGAGCTGGACAAAGCACGCTGAGTATATGGAGTATTATGAGGACCCAGATAATGAGCTGCTCACAGCCGGTATGAATGATGCTATGTTACAATTAGTTCTTAACCAGATGTATGAAGCACGGCTGTCTATATTAAGCCCACGGTGGAACAGCCAGTGTTCCAGGCTGCTCAGGCTGTAGCATACCTGCGGGAGACAGAAAAGCTGCACTGCTGGAATGTCTAGGCTATGGAAGTTCAGGAGGGAAAGAAGCAGGCAAATAAAACAGGCAGTATAAAAGGCCGGGTCTGAATAACCAGGAAACAAATGTGGATTGACTTACTTGCTGTTGGAACCCCCCTGGGACAAAATTGACAAACTGCCCAATGCAGTTCTGGTGAAATTTTGGTAGAAATTCTGTCCAAAGCAGCAGTTTACCTAACATGCCCCTGGTGTGGGAAATACCAACCCCCTCTGGACTAGGGATGGGGTTCAAGATTCCCCCAACACTCAGATATGGAGATTATTGGGGAACCAGATGCAACACTTAGAGATAACCATCCATTGGTCTCTCAAGAACAAACAGACTGTGTTAGCATTAGTAGATACCAGGACCAAGCGCGCCTTGATTCAAGGATTGGTTGCTCAGGACCTGAGTGTTCACTTGTTCCATTATATCGATGATATCATGCTAACCTGTGATTCCCTTGCTCCAACAAGTAGCATGGCAACTAGTGTCACATCTGGGTTCCAGATGATGGGCCATCAATGAATGTCAAACTGCAAGGCCCTGGATCATCTGTTAAATCCTTAGGTGTTGTGTGGTCAGATAAGACAAAAGTGGTTCTGACGTCATATTTCTTCACTATCAAAGTGAAAGAACTGCAGACATTTCTGGGGAGTTGAGGTATTGGAGACCTTTTATTCCAGTTTAGCACTCTGGAAGTGTAGTGGTTACGAATTGGGTTGCTGACCTCAAGGTTGGCAGTTTGAAACTATCAGCCGTTCTGCGGGAGAAAGATGAGGCTTTCTGCTCCTGTAAAGATTTACAGCCTTGGAAACCCTGTGCTGGTCACTATAAGTCAGAAACAACTCTATGGTATTCAACAACAACAAGAGATTTTGCAGCCCCTCTACCATCTAGTAAAGAAAGGGAACACTTGAGATTGGACTTCTGAGGGCGCAGTCCTTTAATGTTATCAAGTAGCAGTAAAGAGGTACATCCTTGCAATCAGGCCTGCAGGGCAAGACTGTGAATTGAATGTTGCCAGCTACCTGGAAGGATATGATTGAGGTCTGTGGCAATGGCAATAGGGTCAACATATTCCTCAGGTTTATGCTTTCAGTTATGGAAAGGTGCAGATACCTGGAACAGCCCTCTAGAGAAACAATTTTGTGCCATATACAAGTTTACAGTTTGTAGAAGACATCACAAAAGATTCCACATAACAGTATGAACACACTACCCCATAGACTTTGCCAAGCCTCAATCTGGGGTGGCCTGATCCAGTACATTGATCAAATGGCATGCATATCTGCAATAAAGAAGTTTCCCCTCAACCAGCCTCTTGGGTATTGAGTTACACCAGATACTTTGGTCACCTGTGTCACTGATGGAAAGCAGCAGCCATCCACTCCATGTGAGAGTCACATATCTGAAGGTACCAGATAGATTCCTGCTGACACCTGGTATATGGATGGCTTGTCTCGAGAAAACTCCCTGGTGGGTTACAGCGGCAGTATAGCCGCCACAGAAGGTCTGTGGATCAACCAGGGCAAAAGGCAGAGTAGCCAGTGGACTTAGTTGAGAGCTACTTGGACAGTACTGATCCATGAACACAGCCCCATAGTCCTATGCACGGACAGCTAGGCAGTGTACAAAGGACTAGCATTATGGGTAACAGTAAAAAGAGCAACAGTGGTTACTGAACCAACAAGCCATTGCCCCAGAACCTAAACCCAGGGAGTTTCATTGTTTCCTTCCCCTGAAAATGGTAAATCAATCCCTGATAGCTCAGTTTTTGTCTTGGAAACTAGAACTAGTCATAGGTTAACAAATGGCAGCTGGATCCCATCCTATGTTACCAAAAACTTTGCATCTATGTTGGTACCTCTCACCCCTTTGTCCTTCTGTCCTTAGCATCTGAAGGAATGTCTTTGCCAGTTGGACCACCATGATTGATGATGTAGAGAACCTATCAGATTATTCAGTATGTGGGGAACGCCCTACCTCCTCTGCAATTGGCTTACCATGGAAGACTGCATCTGTGAACACCAGTGCGTTGGCTTGTTTTCTGCCATCCATTGACCCTTTCTCTAACTGGCTCAACTTATTACTCTCTTCATGGCACCAGCCCTCTTCTTTGTTGTGGGGATCCTTTTATGGAGAATAGTACTGTGCTGTGACGTATACTGTTATTGCAGTCTCTGCCTGAAGAATTGTGTGGAAGACTGGTTGTAAGATATAAGGGACGTTGGGGTAGAGTGTAGGAGCAAAGACTGAACACCTCCAAAATTGCTACATTTGCATGTGTTGCCACTTTGCTTTTTCCCTCATTGCCCACCCCCATCTCGTCTGTTGTGATACCCACCTGAACATCCTGTACTCATGATTTCATACTCCCTTTCCCTCCCGTGTGTACACCATCCACACACAGTTGGATGCACAAGAGTTGTTTACTCTTTTGTATAAAAGTGTCACGTTCTGTTCCCTTGGTGTGGAATCTTGACTGCCCATCCTGCTGCCACTGGGAATAGATGCTGTTTTTGTCCTAATCAGTAAGTTTCCCTGTTTGTAAACCAGTTTTTTCTTTAATAAACTAATGTTTCTTGGACTAACTCTTGGTCAGTTTTTAAGTGTCTCAGCAACCACATACACAGGAAGATTGTTCTTTCTAGGTTTAAACCCAAATAATGGAGAGATTTCATCTTTCATACTTCGGACATATTATCAGGAGGGATTAGACCATGGAGAAGAACATTTTGTTTTTAAGTGTAGGGTCAGCTATAAAGAGGAAGACCCTCAATTGTATGGATTGGCACAATGGCAGCACCAATGGGCTCATAGCAATGGTTGTGAAGATGGCATAGGACCAGGTCGTGTTTTGTTGTGCACAGGGTTGGTATGAGTCAGAGTTGACTTGATGGTACTTAACAACAATAAAGCAAAGGAGTCCCTAGTTGGTGCAAATGGTATAAGTGCTTGGTGGCTAACCAAAAAGTTAGTGGTTCAAGTCTACCCAATGGCCCCTTGGAAGAAAGACTGGGAAATCTACTTCTGAAAAGATAAGGAGCACAGTTCCACTTTTACATACATGGGATCACTGGGAGTCAAGGTTTAGTTGGCATTAATTAATTTAGTTTAATAAACCAAAATCTCCAAAGAAAGTTGAGAATTTATTTTCACCTGGCTCTAAAGACAATTTTAAGAACCAGACAGCATATAGAATATTAGTTCAGAAAGAGAACAAATGCAGGTATACATATCTAGTATTTAAATATGTAAAATTATAAATCAAAACCATGTTTCATCCTCTTACTTTGAAAAAAAAGCACAAAAAACTTTCATAAAGACAGTTTTAAAAATTGTATTCATCTATGGCAATTATGTGACAGAATGTCAGCAAAATATTAGACAATTGAACTTAATTGTATAATACATCGCTGTTGTTGTTAAGTGCCGTTGAGTCAATTCTGACCCATAGCGGCCCTGTATAGGGTATCCAAAGAGCAGCTGGTGAGCTTGAACCACTGACTTTGCAATTCAAACAACTTTGCAATCTGATGCATTAGCCCACAGTGCCACACCAGGACTCCTAGGTACCATTAATGAGCTGGTGGCATTTGGATGAAGAATAAAATAAAGATTCAGATAATCCTATATATTAATACATGTTATTCTATAAAATTATTTGTTCTTATTTTTATTTCAGCAACACAATATCTGTTATTGTAGCTTGTCATTAAATTGGTTTCAACTCATTGCAACCCTGTATAGGGTTTCTGAGGCTGTAAATCTTCGTAGGAGCAGAAAGACTCTTTTTTTCCCCATGGTTTGGCTGGTGGACTTGAGCCATCAACCTTGTGGTTAGCAGTCAGTGTGTATCAAACAGAGGCACTATGTTCCTCAATTTGGAAGTAGGATATTACTTAGATTAATGTAAAAAAATTATAAATTTTATATGAGTATATGTTGTTATGAGTACATTGTTGTTAAGTGCTATTCAGGGGGTTCTAACACATAGTAGCCCTGTAGAGAGTTTCTGAGGAGCAGTTGGTGAATTTGAACTTCCGACCTTGCAGTTCAAACTGACCTTGTAGTCCAGTATATTATCCCACAGCACCACACTAGGATATGTTTACCAAAATCGAGCTATTTAGAATTCTAGCTCATCCCTCTCATTGGCATTGTAAGGAACTGGTCACTTATGCATGTTAAATTCAGACCAACATACATAGAAATTCAAGAGTAATTTGAATTATTTAATGATGCAAACTGTTTTTCAGATGCCATTTGCGTAGTATGTTATTTTTTAGTATTCTGGAACCATGAGTTAGAATATAAATGAAAGCAGGAGAATTGAATCTCAGCACTACTGGAAAACAATATGTTGTCATGGAGGAATCTCTTATATACCTATTATTTGAGGAAAGGATTTCAGAAATGAATTTGAAACCTTCTTACCTAAGCACTGTAGGATAAACACTTGACTGCAAGGTTGGTTTGAACCGCCAGGTGGTTGTTCAAACTCACCAGCTGCTCCTCAGAAAACCTACACAGCATCGCTGTGAGTTGGAATCAACTTGACAGCACTTAACAACAATAACAACAACAAACATATTTGCAGAATCCTGTGTGGTGCTATAGGATAAGCACTGAACTACTAACCACAAGGTTCATAGTTCAAACCCATCAGCAGCTCCTTGGAAACCCTATACAGGGTCACTATGAATTGAAACAGACTCAATGACGTTTAAAAACAACAAGAAGCATAGCCACAGATTAAACTCTCTCTTCCATCTGAAATAGTGTCTGTCTCTATATTATGAAAGGATATAAACTGCAACATCTTATTGCATTAAAATACAGTTACTTTTTACTTGGAAGAAATGGGGCAACAGAGGTAGAGAGGTGTGTCTTTGGGGCTTTAAAGTCACCAAAACCAATATACCTGTCACAGGTCATATTGTATGCCAGTGCTTACTGATGGGTTTGTTATTGTTAAAGTGCTGTCATCATGTTCTAGTATAGGATTTCTGTGAAACTTTGAGTAAAAAGAAAGCCTCACCTTTCTCCTGAAGAGCAGCTTGTGGACTTAAACGACCAAATTTGTGGTTTGCAGTCCAGTGCTTATTCTACAGAGCCATCACACTTCTAAGGGCATCTGTAATTTTCAATGTATTTATTTTATGTAGACTTGTGTGCTGTAGTAAATTACTTAATATAGTACTTCTAGCTAAAGTCTGGAGTTCTGACGTGATGCTGTAGTATAAGCACTGGACTGCCAACCACAAGATTGATAGTTCAAACCCATGAGTTGCTTCTTGGAAAGCCTATACAGGGTTGCTATGAGTTGGAGCCAAGTCAATGGCATTTAACCACCACAACAGCTGTAGTCTGCTATGGCACTGTAAGATAAACACTGGTGCTAACCAAACTAACTGCAAGGTCATCAGTTCAATCATACCAGCAGCTCTAAGAACGCTTATACAGGGTTGCTATGAGTCAGTACTGATTCAAAGGCAAACAACAACAACAAAGTTAACAATAAAACAAAAGTCTATGACTTTGTTGTTGTCATTAAGTGCTATGGCAGGGCAGGTAGTCATTTTTAGGACATTTCTAGCCACATTTCTCCATTCTATTGTATGTATTGTAAATCCTGGCCATTTTATCTGTGATTATGGACCCAGCTTCTGAGACTGCTTGAGTAGAAGATTTCTCCAGACTGCTCTCTGAACTACAGATTTGGGATTTGCCAGCCTTCACCACTGCATGAGCCATTTTCTTTAGCAGTTGTGAGTTCTGTGAGATGTTGCAATGTATTGCAGAATGCTGGGATGTAAGTGGGGGAAGAGTGATAATTGATATCAAGGACTATGGAGTAGTATATAATATTTGGAAAAGTCAGACAGTTGAGATATCTTTAACGTATCAACTCAGGGTCCAGACTTGTAAAGATCTTTCTAAAAGATATTCTTCATGTAGCCGTTGAGTTAATTCCAACTCAGACCCTGTATAAAGTTTCTGCAGAGTGGCTGGTGGGTTCACACCATCAACCTTTTGGTGAGCAGTTCTTTGTTTATCCTTACAGCACTACATCAGGACTCCTTATAGTCTTTGTAACTGTAATTGACACCAAGTGACTGGATGAGATTTTTTTTTTTTTTGCCACCAAATGACTGGATGAGATTATGCTAACATCAGGTTCCTGTGACCCACCAAGGGGATTATGTATCTTATTAATAACACAGATAAGGTACATGACACATTTTTTTGGATTGTTGTTGTTATTAAATGCCGTCAAGTTGATTCCGAATCATAGTGACCCTGTGTAGAGATCAGCTGGTGGATTTGAACTAGGCCATGCAAATAAGTGTATTGATTAATTTTGCCATCCCATTAGGTTTAAAATGAACCATCCCACAGGTAGAAAAGGGAGATCTATCTCATTATTATCAAGAAGAATGAAAGGATTGGAATGTGTACTTTGGACCAAGATTCTTGCCCTGAACCTCCATAATCCAGGAGATGGAGAGCTGTAACACTAGAGATGGTGAGAGACATCAAGAAGCAACATCAGAGTAATGGTGGGCAGCAGAATAGCACAGCAAGTAGAGCCAAAATCAGAGTGGAAAACTCTTCAGTCCATAGAACAAACAGGAAAGTGCCTTTGGGTTGAGACTTGCTGGCAGAGCAGGATGACTTTAGGCACTTAATTGGCCAAACTATAAAAGCTTTGTAACTGTAATTGCCACCAAGTGAATCTGTTGGTAATGCTGAGAAGAGGCTGTCCTGATCCAATAACTGGTTCCTAAGTCTTCCTGATTCTGAATTGTAACTTGTTGCTTCACTAATAAATCCCTTAATTATGAGTACTGCCTAAGTTCTGTGTCATTGCAACAAATTATTAAACCCATCCAAGAAGTAGAGAGTTAGTATTACCATTGGTAAAATGGTTGGAAGGTAAAGGCATGTCTGACCCGTACCTCATAGGAATCAGCTTTGGGCTGTTGGTGATTCTGCTCCTCCACACTTGTGAAGTTAGAGGAGCTCAAATGCAGTTTGTGATATGTCAGGTCCTCTAAAACATAGCATAGCAAGCACACTCCTTGCATGGTTCTATGATGGTACTGTATGAACACATAATTCCATGATAACTGAAATTGGAAACACAGAACAGTGTGCCAAATCAGTGTCATACATTGGTAGTCAGTGACTTGTTTACAATGGGGTTCTGTTCTGATAACTTCACTGTAAATATAATAATTCCATTGCAAATCAGTTTGCTATAAATGGAATATCTACTTTCTTCTGTGCTTCAGTTTTCATTTTTATTGTCTTTCATTATTAGTATCTTTATAAATCATGACATTGAGTATCTGGGTGTGAATATCTGTGAATGATAACAACAGGAATCTATGTGCCACAATATTATATATAATACATTTTACTAACTATAAGATGTGCAAACAAAGAGTGAGAGAGAGCGTGAGAGACAGAGAGACAGAGATGGTTATAAATGTAGTTCTGGTAAGTCCATTAGGTTGTAAGTCCAGGGCTACTTGTATATGAAGTTGGCTATATATAAAGAATATAAAGGTAAATTTGTGAAAGTCTAAACTTTTTAAATTCAGAAACCTGTTGCATGAATAATTTATTTTAGAAGAGTCACCATGAAGCTGATTCCTAAAAGGTAGAGATTAAAGATGTCTCAAATATCTGACTTTTCCAAAATGTTATACCACTTATAAACCTTGAAAATAATCACCACTCCTTCCTTCCCTCATGTCCCAGGTTCTTCAATATGCTGCAACATCTCATAGAATGCAAAGAACTCACAACTGTCAAAGGAAATGGCTCATGCAGTAGTGGAGGCTAGCAAGTTCCAAATCCATAGTTCAGAGATCAGTATGGAAAATACTTCTCACCAACAGAGCCTCAGGAGCTGAGGAACCCAAATTGGCAGATCATACAACAGGCTGTTAGATGACATGCTGTTGATGCAGGAGGCTGCATGAGCTAGTGAATCAGGTTTGGTGACAGGCAGCAAGTCCCATGAATTATGATGAGCCAGACACAAGATCCAGAGTGAAAGAGTGAACTTTGTCAAAGCACAGCTATATACTGGCCTCAGACCATGACCCAAAGGAAAATTAAGGGTAATGGCCTGAATCACACCATCTAGTAAGGTGGTTGTTGTTGTTAGGTAGGTGCCTTTGAGTCGATCATTTGTACAAGAGAATGATGCATGGTCTGGTCCTGAACCATCCTCACAATTGTTGTTACCTTTGAATGCATTGTTGCTGCCACTGTGTCAAAATAGTAAGCACTGTACTTCAAGATAGATCTTGGAATCTTCTTTCTGATGATGATTATTACATCATTGCCCTTCAATGTGAAACCCCTTGCATAATAAGCTATATGATTGTCAGATTCAAAATGATGACTACCAATCCATTTCAGCTTGCTAATACCTAGAATCCACCACTAGTCTGTCACTTTGTAGTGCTTTGGTGGCTTGTGAGTTGTTGTGCAAAAGGTCCCTATGCGTCGGTACCAGCTCGCTGGCACCTAACAACAACAACAATCAAAATATATTTCACATTAAAAACATTTAGTTTTAAGATTAAGAAACAATGGTACGTGGGAAATAAGGCATTGATGAGTATTTCCGTTAAGAATGTAGTGAAATAAAAAGGAAAGAGAGTGGTACTAAGAGAATAAAATATTTCCCATTGCATTTGTGTACCGGAATTAAGTCATGTAACAATAGAGTATTAGAATCATGAGGCTAAATGCAAATCAATTCTAATGCATTTATATGAACCTTATTTACTGAATGATTTAGTACATGTATATAATAGTTTTGCTCCCCAATTGATGTTGCACAATTTGTTAATTAGGTGACATCTAGTAGCTTTTGACTCACAGTGACCTATGTTAAAGAGAGTACAACATTACCTGACCCTGCACCATCCTTACAATTTTTGTTACACAAGTTAACTATTATTGGAAAGATGAAAAAATATTCAGGAGCACTTGTCTTTGAAATCCAATACGGAAGTAGAAGTCCTAGTATCTAATTCTTATGGTATTTGTCCCATGTTTTTATGCCAACAATATATGGACTTCTGGTATGGCACTGTTGGGTAAGCACTGGACTGTGAACCACAAATCATTAGTTAGTTCAAACCCACCAGCTGCTTCTTGGAAATCCTATACAGGGCTGCTATGAGTCAGAACTGACTCCATAGCATTTAACAACAACAACAACAGCAACAACATGTATATGGAGTCTTGGTGTGATAATGTAGTATAAGCACTGGACTGAAAAGAAGATTTGAACCACAAGGTCGATGGTCCAAATCACCAGTCACTCCTTGGAAACCCTATACATGGTTGATAATTGTCAGAACACCATATATGTAAATACCACCACCCTCTTGTCAGTTTGTCACATTGTGGTGGCTCTCATGTTGCTGTGATTCTGAAAGCTCTTTCAAATACCAACATGGTCACCTAGGATGAATAGGTTCTAGCAGAGATTTATGACTAAGAGAGTCAGGGTAGAAAGAAATGGTGATATGTTTCTAAGAACTAGTCAATAAAAACCCTATGAATGACAACAAAATATTATCTAATATAGTGCTAGAAAATAAGACCCCTATGTTGGAGGGCACTCAAAACATACAGTGGCTGCAACAATAACGTCAAGCATAAAATGTAATTATGAAAATGGCATAATACTGGCCATTGTTCTATGCTGCTGTCCATGGTGTCATTATGAGTTGGCACCAACTCAAAGGCTACCAACAATAATGAATAAATGTAGGCAATACTTGAAGAGAAACACCTAAGCATATTTCTGCTCTCTCCTCAGGATCAGAAAGGACTGTCATTTATCACCACCATTGGTCGTAGGCAAAGAAGAAAGAGGGTGAAATCCTTGTAAAGGTTATGCTGGACCACTGTTACTTACCAGGAAAAAAAATAAGATGCAAAGTTCTGTCATGGAGACTTCAGGCTCTACATTAGAGATTTAGAGACAAGAATCTTGAAAAAATACATACTCAGAACCTGGTAAAGCACCACTGAGGGAAAAGGAAGTTTGAAGAAGGAATTAAGTGAGAGAAATGGCAGGGTATCTAGTATGAATGAGTTAATGAATTTAATCTAAATTTAATCTTTAGAAATATTCTTTAATCCAAGTTGCTTTTGTCACCTCCAGTTTTATTCAATCTGAAAGCATTTGTGCTCTTTTGGGGATTTTTTTTTTTTTTTTTTTGCCAGTATTTGCATACTCACGCAGCATCACAAATAAAAAATAATAGTTTAATGTTATATTGGGAAGGCTAAGCATTCGAATAGGTGAGTAGGGATTAGCTGCCTTCTGATTATAAAGAGAGCTCTTATAGTTTAATCCCCAGGAGCTATTTGCTCCAGTGTTTTTAATGGCCCTTAATAGCTCAAGTCTGCATAGAACACATATGCAAGTATTTATATTTGTATTGATACATATTTCATGTATCAATTTCTATTCCCTAGCTGGAATTTGTGCTGTGAATTACTATAGTTCTTCTTTTTCTAAAATGTAATTATCTAATTATGTGTTCTGGGAGATGGCATAGCTAGACTCATAGAGCACCAATTCACAAGCATTTAATTTTTGTTTTTAATAAGAGACTATGAGAAAAGGGATCTTTCTCCCTCTGGAGGGGGGTGTAGTACTCATACTTAAGTGGTACTTTCAGAACTGGAATCATCCTTGCCAGCTCCTATGGGTATCTCATTAAGTGTTTCTAGTAATACAGGGCAGTTTTGCCCTCCAATATGACCTTTAAAGACATCCTGTTACTAAAACACAAGCTAAGAAGTCATTCAATGTAAGCCTAAAGTAACTGTTGTTGTTACGTACCATTGAGTTGTTGCCAACCTCCGAAACCCTATCAGCAACCTAGATAGGGTTTCTGAGGCTGTACATCTTTGCAGGAGCAGAAAGCCTCATTTTTCTCCTGCTGGGCGGCTGGTGGGCTTGAGCTGCTGACCTTGTGGTTTACAGCCCACAGAGCCAATGTGCTCCCTAAAGTAACTATGGGACATCAAATATTGCTACCAAAACTATGCATTTATTTGTCTCAGGACTAGATTTGCAAAATCTCCTTTGGTGCAGTGGGATAATGAGCGGGACTGCAAGGTCGATTTGAACTACACGGTCACCAATTCAAACTCAACAGCTGCTCCTTGGAAACCCTACATAGGGTCATTATGAATTGGAACCGACTCTATGACACTTAACAACAACAACAATTTGTACTATTATCAGACAGCAATGATTCATTCACTTTGGATGAATCAAAAGAGCTTTTTAAAGTTTATCGTTAATGGTGGGTAATCACAAAAAGGTTAAAAATGAGCTTGGATGGAAGCATGTTAGTTTCCCTCTAACATGCATAGACTTTGAAAGATTTAAACTGGATAGTCACCAAAATGTAAAAACAAAACCAACAACAGACAATGTTTCCTTTAATAGTGAATGTTCAGCAAAAATTACGTTTTGGCACTCTAATAGTTGAATAAAACCTTTTTAAAGTTGGCATATCTAACTCTAATTGTCACATTTTACTGCTTGGCACACATTTATCACTTTATTTCACGGTACAATAAACAACTCGTAAGTCACTGGGTAATATGATTGACAGCAGCCTTGGACATTTCTTGGCACTCATATACTATATCACATACAAACTTCTTTGGTAATTGGCTTCAACAACAACAATAATAATAGAAATAATAATTCCAGAGTTAAATTCTCATTTAAAGGAGAAAAAAGAATCAAGTCAAATATGAGGACAATAAATTATGGGGATTTCTCATTTGAGTAAGTAACAGGTTTAATAGCTCTAAGTACTGAGATCATTCAAGTGAACATCTGCTTTCCAGCTGTGGGTATTGATATATTACCAGGCTTTTATTCCCTTCTACTTTAAATGTATCATAAGTTTTTAGGAGTTTCACTACCTGACTTTTTGACAATGCCTTGATTGTAAAAGATATAAAAATGTCAAACTTCTGTAGGCCATATTATACTCAGGATATTATTTTTCAATTGACTCCAAATACAGATGTCCATGAACAATTAAACCATTCTCCAGTCACACCTTGTTCCAGCTGGGATCAGAGAATTAAAAGGAAATAAGCCCTAATAATTTATTTATTGCTTGAGTTCCTATAGTTTCCTGTTAATAGATTCTTATTAAATAATTCTATCAATGGAAAAGATACATTGCACATTGCTTGAACTGCTAAACTTTGCTCTTTGATACTAAATTTTGGTTTTCTACTCTTATAATAATTCATATACTGAGCAACTACATTAAAAAATCCCACTCAGTGGAAATTAGGTTATCTAAAGCTTGCTAAATCCCACGTCAGGTTTTAGAGAGTTTACTCATAAAGTACCACATTGAAGCAATCTGTATTAAAATAAAGTGATACTTGCTAATCAAAATGGATGTAACCCAATATCTTGTCTAATAGGGAAACAAGGAATATGTTCTCCTTTTTCAACAACAACAACGAAAATCCCAAATAAGAAGTTATCTTCTCCCAATCAGCCTTTATCATTACGATCACCATAGCAACTAAATAGCTCAGAGTTGTAACCTAAACAAGGGACCAAATAAAATGAGCTTATGAGCCACTGCATTAGCAGTGTTCATAAGATAGTAATTCAAAAACACTCAAGTCTTACCCCCAAAGGAACAGCCTTTATTCTCTCTTTCCCTGACCAAAAGTATGGTTAATAAAAGGATTTCACCATGTTCTAGGCTTTATGGATTAAACAGTATAAGATGTAAGATGATGCAACCTGAAGGGACCATGGATTCCTCATAGTCCCAAGATGCAATTCTGAATGGCAATCTGCTAGCTCACAAGTAATATACAACTGAAGATGAGATATATTGATTGATTAGTTTAATTTTATTAAATAACACCAAAGAAACAGGGCTGTTCTTTTTTTTCTTTCTTAACAATGTACGTAAGTATGAGAAAACCATATCCGAGAGCGCAAAGTAGGACAGATTTGAACTGCTAAGGAAAATGCGTTCTATAAATAATAAACTCGTGAGCCATAGCAGCTTTTAAAATTTTCGATAGCACATTGTAATCTGTGATTTGTTTCCAACTCTCTATTATAATTCAAAAAGAGATAAGCTTCTGGGTACCTATATAATTTGGAGTTCTGATGTGGCACTGTAGGATAAGCAATGGACTGATAACTGCAAGATCATCAGTTCAAATCCACCAACTGCTCCTTGGAAACCCTATACAGGTTTGGTATAAATTGGAGCCAACTCATGGTACTTAACAACAATTTATAATATATATGTTGTATATCTGAGAATAGTCACTATTACTACTACTAATAATAAATACTAGTTATTTATCTTTCATGCTTAACAATGTGTCATATTAATGTACTATGTTTTAATTTGCACTATTGTTATTTCCATTTTATAAATGAGAAAATCAGTTCACAGACAGAATAAATAACTTCCCAAGTTCAGAAAAAGGCAAAGATAGGATATGAACTTGTACAGTCTCAGTAAAAACTGCTCTCCACCAATGTTGTTAGGTGTTGCTGAGCTGATTTTGTTTCCAAACCACTGTATGTAAAACAGAATAAAACACTACCAGGTCCTGTACAGTCATTGCTATGCGTGAGACAATTTTTTTCAGACTCTGTATAAGTCCATCTCATGAAGGCTCTCTTGTATTTGGTTGACCCACTCCTTAACTAAGCATGATGTCTTCCTCCAGGAACGGTCCTTTCTAATAACATGACCATCCTCACATTTAAGGATCCTTCTTTCTGTAAATATTCTAAGACAGATTTATTTGCTCTACTGGAAACATATGGTATATTTAATACTCTTTGTGAATATTATATTTCAAAGGCATCAGTTCTTAAGTATAACTTACTCATTGTCCAGCTTTTGCATTCATATGAGGCAATTGACAATACTATGGCTTGGGTAACATGCACCTTAGTTCTCATAATAAAACTTTAAAGAGTTGCTTTGCAGCCGACTTAATCAATGTAATTCATCATTCTTGTCTTCTTAATAACCTTTTGCTTTCTTCCTGTATGATGTTGTTGATGTCATCCCACAACTTTTCTGGTCTTTGGTCTTTAGTGTCTAATGCAACAAATCTGTTCTTCAGATGATCTTTAAATTCAGGTGGGATATGTTCAAGGTCATATTTTTACTCTTATGAACTTGTTTTAATTTTCTTCAGCTTCAAATGAAATTGCGAATGGGCAATTGATGGCGTGTTTCACAATCTGCCCCTGATTTTGTTTAAGCTGATGATATGGGGCTTTTTCATTGACCCTTTCCACAGAGGTACTCAACTTGATTTCTTTGTATTCCATCTGGTGAGGTCCATGTGCATAGTCATTTTTATGTTGTTTAAAAAAGGTATTTGCAATGAAGAAGTCATTTGTCTTGCAAAATTCTTGCAAAAATTTCAAGTACCATTTCTATCACCAAAGTCATATTTTCCTCTTTGGTTGCAACCTTGCATTCCAAGCATCAGTAATTATCAATACATCTTGATTGCATGTTTTATCAATCTCAAACTGAAGAAGTTGATAGAATTCTTCAATTTCATCATCACTGGTTTTAGTGGTTGGTGTATAACCTTGAATAATAGTGGTTTAACTGGAATTCATTGTGGCTATGGATATAATCCTCTAACATCCAGCATTGTACTTCAAGATAGATCTTGAATGTTCTTTTTGATAAGGAATATGATGCCATTCCTTTTCAGTTAGTCATTCTTGGCATTAGAAAACCATGTGATAGTCAGATTCAAAATGGCCAATACCAGTCCAGTTCAGCTCACTAATGTCCAGGATATCCATGTTTATGCATTCCATTTCATTTTTGACAATTTCCAATTATCCTAGACTCATACTTTGTACATTCTATGTTCCAAATATTATTGGATGTTACAGCTGTTTCTCTTCATTTTGAGATGTGCCCCATTAGAAAATGGAGGTCCCAAAGGCTTTACTCCATTCATGTCATTATGGAGGCAGCTCTTCACAAGTCATATTTTGATTGCCTTCCCACCTTAGGGACTCATCTTCTGGCACTGTATCAGACAATATTCTGGTGCTTTTCATCATATTTTAGTTGTCAATATTCTGATGCTATCTGAAAGTGTTCTACTGCTATTCATAAGGTTTTCAGTGACTAAATGTTCTTAAATTGTCTGTCTCTGGATTCAGATGAGGACGTAGAATGAGGAATATCAATGGTAATGTCATATGCATCTTGGCTCAAAGCAGAGAATGCAAGAAAGAGGTTTACTTATGTTCTATTGACTTGCAAAGGTTTGATTGTGTGGATCATGACAAGCTATGAACAACACTGAGGAGAATAAGTATTCCAGAACACTTGATTGTGCTTATGAGGAACCTGTACATAAAGCAAGAGACAGTTGTTCAAACAGAATAAGGAAACATTGAATGGTTTAAAATTATTAAAGGTGTGCATTGGTTGTATTATTTCACCATAATTATTCAATCTGTATGCTGAGCACATAATCTGAGAATCTAGATTATATGAAGAAAAATGTGGCATCAAGATTGGAGGAAGGCTAATTAACAACCTGTGATATATAAATGATACAATCTTGCTTACTGAAAGTGAAGACAATTTAAAATACTTAGTGGTGAAGATAAAAGAGCACAGACTTCATTATGGGTTGTACCTCAATGTGCAGAATACAAAAATCCTCACCATTATACCAACAAACAACACCCATATAAGAGGAGAAAAGATTGAAGTTGTCAAAGACTTCATTTTATTTGGATTAACTATCAACAATCATGAAAGTACCAATCAAGAAATCAAATGATGTATTGCATTAGGAAAATCTGCTGTACACGACCTCTTTAAAGTATTCTAGAGCAAAGATGTCAGTTTGAAGACTAAGGTGTTCCTGACCCAAGCAATGATATTTTCCATAACCACATATACATGTGAAAGTTGGACAATGAATAAGGAATAATGTAGAAGAATTGATGAGCTTGAGTTATGTCTTGGAGGAGAATATTAAAAGTACCATGAACTTTCAAAAAAACAAACCAATCTGTGTTGTAAGAAGTATAGCCATAGTGCTCCCTGGAAGCCATTATGGCCAGACTTCATCTCTCATACTTCGGACATATTGTCCAGAAAATGTCCCTGGAGAATGCCCCTGGAGAATGATATCATGTTTGGTAAAATGGAGGGTCTGAGACAAAGAGGAAGACCCTTATGAGATGGATTGGTACAGTGACAGCAGCACTGAGCTCAAACATAGCAATGATTGTGAGGTTTGCAAAGGACTGGGCAGTGTTTCATTCTGTTGTGCATAGGGCTGCTATGAGTTGGTACCAACCTGATGGCACCTAACAACAGCAACAGCATTTATCATTTAATTTCTTGATTGAGACTTCTGAGGGCATTGGTTGTGGATGCAAATAATATGAAATCCTTGACAATTTTAGTCTTTTCTCCATTTCTAAGATGTTGCTTACTGGTCCTCTTGTGAGAATTTTTGTTTTCGTTATGTTGAGTTGCAATCCATACTGAAGGCTGTAGTCTGTGATCTTCATAAGTAAATGTTTCAATTCCTCTTCACTTTCAATAAGCAAGGTTGTGTCATCTGTATATCCCAAGTTGTTAGTGATCTTTACTCAAATCTTGATGCCGTCTTTTTGTTCATATGGTCAATTTCTTGAATTATTTTCTCAGCATTCAGTTTGTATAAGTGTGATGAAAGGATACAACCCTGATATACACCTTTTCTGTTTTTAAACCACGTACCATCCTCTTGTTTTGTCTAAATGATGACCTCTTGTTCTGTGTATAAGTTCTACATGAGCACAGTTAAGTGTTAGAATTTCCATTCTTTGCAATGTTATCCATAGTTTGTTATGATCCACAGTTGAATGCCTTCACATAGTCAATAAAACACAAGTAAACATCTTTCTGATAGTGTCTGCTTTCAGCCAAGTCCCTCTGACATCAGCAATCATATTCTTCATTTCACATCATCTTTTGAATCCAGCTTGAGTTTCTTGCAGTTCCCTGTCAATATACTGCAGCAACCAATTTTTAAAAAAATTATGTTCAGCAAAATGTTGCTTGTGTATGATATTGTTTGATAATTTCCACATTCTGTTGTACCACCTTACTTGAGAATGGACACAGATATTGATCTCTTACAGTTGGTTGCTCAGATAGTTATTTTTCAAAATTCTTGGCATAGATGCATGAACACTGCTGGCATTGCATGCATTTGTTGAAACATCTCAATAAGCATACTGTCAATTAATGATGCTGTCCTTTTCACCAGTGCATCCAGTGCAGCTTGAACTATATCTGATCTTCATCGCATGCTACTTCCTGAAATGATTGAATGTTGACCAGTTATTTGACTATGTTTATTGTTTCCATCTTCTTTTGATGCTTCATGAAACATTTAATACTTTCCCCATAGAATTCTATAGTGTTCCAACTGTAGGTCTGAAATTTTTCTTCAGTTACTTTAGCTTGAAAAATGCCAAGTGCATTCTTCTCTTTTGCTTTTCTACCTACTGGTTTCTGCACATTTCATTATAATGTGTTATCTTCTCAAGTTGCCCTGTGAAATTTTCTGTTCAGCTCTTTTACTTTGTTGTTTCTTCCATTCACTTAAACTACCCCCTGTTTAAGAGCAAGTTTCAGACTCTTTTCGGATTTCATTTTGGTCTTTTCTTTCCTTCCTCTACTTTTAATGACCTTTTGCTTTCATCATTTAGGAAGTTCTTAAAGTTATCCCACTAATGGTCTGCTCTTCAGACATTAGTGTTCAATGTGTGAAATCAGTTCTTGAAAGGGATTCTTAATTCAAATGGGATATACTCAACGTTGTACTTTGACTCCTGTGAACTTGTTTTAATTTTCTTCAGCTTCAATTCAAATTTACACAAGTGAAATTGATAATCTGTTCCTCAGTCAGCCCTTGCTATTGTTGTTTTTATGTGCCGTGGAGTTGGTTCTGACTTATAGCGACCCTGTACAGGGTTTCCGAGTCCATAAATCTTTACGGGAGGAGAAAGCCTCCTCTTTCTCCTACGGAACAGCTGGTAGTTTTGAACTGCTGACCTTGTGGTTCGCAGCCCAATTCGTAACCACTATACTACCAGAGCTCGTTCAGCCCTTGGCTAGGTTCTGAAAAATAATAGAAATTCTGCAGTGTTTTTTTCCATAAAAGTATTCTATTTGTATTGCATCTGAAGAGGTCCATGTGTATAGTTGCCATTTATGTTTTTCATAAAAAAGGTTTTTATAATAAATGTGTTCTTAGTCATATAAAATTATGCGATCTCTTGCATTTTTATGACTAACACTCTGTTTTTCCTCTTCCTTGTTTTCACCTTTCACAATCCAATCACCAGTAATTAACAATGCATTGTGATTTCATATTTGATTAATTTCAGACTGCAGAAATTTATACAAAAAATGTTCTTTACCTTTGGCATTTCTGTTTGATGTGTAAGTTTGAATAATAGTAATATTAATTAGTCTTCTTTGCAGGAATATGGGTATTATTTCATTATTGACAGCATTATATTTCATGATAGTTCCAGAAATTTTCTTTTTTTACAATTAATGGGATGCTGTCCCTCTTTATTTTGTCATTCTTGACTTAAAGATCATGATATTGTACCATTTTAAATGTTCAATATCAGTTCATTTCAGCCCAGTACTGTCTAGAATATATATCTTGAAGTATTCTATTTTGTTTTTGACAACTGTTGGTTTTCTTAGACTCATACTTTGTACATTCCACAATTTAGTTATTTATAGACGTTTGCAGCAGTTGCTTTGCATTTTGGCTAGTGCCATATCAGCAAATGCAGGTCACAAAAGTTTTCCCCATTCTCATCATTAAGGTCAACTCTACTTTGAAGAGCTTGCTTTTCCCTAGTCATATTTTGAGTCCTTTCCAAACTGAGGGGCTCATCTTCCGGCAATATATCAGGCAGTGTTTAACTGTTATTCATAAGATTTCCACTGGCCACTTTTTAAGGAGGTAAATACCTTGTTCTTCTTCCTATTTAGTTTTTATCTGTGAGCTCCTTTGAAACCTGTGTAGCATGAGTGTCCTTAGTGTATTTAAAATACTGGTTCCATAGCCTCCAGCATCAGAGCAACTTGCAAGACATCACAGTATGACAGACGGACCAATGAGTCATGGATCATATAATAATTAGTACTAAATTATTTCTGTGAAATAACTACAATGCCAAATAATTTCAGCCAAAATACAATTGATATATATTTCTTGATTTCTTCTCATCACTATTCCTGAGCATTCTGACTTTTCCACTGTGGTCATATCTACTTCATGTAGAATGTATATATAGTTTAAGTCTTTATATCATTATTGGCAGGATTAATTTCAATCGACGTCCATAAACTAACGCTTTAAAAATGTACCTTCTGGATTGCTGTAATTTATATTGTCTTCATGACATGTTCAGTACCTGAAATATGCAATCATATCTTGTACTTTAACTCTTAAAAAACAGCCAAAGTTTTCCTTTTCTTTGCCACTCAGACAATAAATCTACTAATGACGATTAGCTGTCAACCTGAAGATGTCAACGACTTGGGCCAACTGCTTGCCTGGAAGTGTAACTTTAGAGTCACTAAATTTTTGGTGTTGAATACTAGCCCAAAATGAAAGAAATCAATCCTCAAAACAAGACTTAGCTTGAGTGGGACAGAAGCAAACTGGCATAATTCCACTCTAGCTTTCACACTGTGTGGCAAGAATAAAAAATTGTAAGTCAGGTATCTAGCACAGGGAATCTTCACAGGCATAGAAAGACTCTTTCTCTGTGATTGGTGGGAAGCAAGGGGTATCACACCTACTGCAGACTCTGTGACAAGGTAGTCTCAATCTAGTGAGAAGTCAGAGAACTAAACAAGAGGATCTGAGTCAGATGCTAGGATACTGAAGGACACAGAGGTTTGAGTTTGGATATTAACTAAAAGATTGGCAGTTTGAACCCACCCAGCAGCATGCAAGAAAAGAGACCTGATGATCTACTTCTATAAAGATTATAGCCAAGAAAATTCTTCAGAGCTCAGTTCTCCTCTGTAACACACAGGGTTGTTATAAGTCAGTCAACTTGACAACAATGGTAAGGAGCTGCAGGATAATGGACTAGACCACAAGGTAGGTTTGGACTATAAGTTCAATGCTATGCGTGTATCAGTACTTGAAATATGCAAACATATATTGTATTTTAACTCTTTAAAGACAACCATGTATATCACTGACCTAACAGTTCAAATCAACCTTGTGGATATAACTGGATATATAGCGTAGTGGTTACGAATTGGGCTGTGAACCTTAAGGTCAGCGGTTCGAAACTACCAGCCGCTCCGCGGGAGAAAGATGAGGCTTTCTACTCCTGTAAAGATTTACACCCTCGGAAA
>NW_006408703.1:2772788-2850926 GCF_000296735.1 Chrysochloris asiatica
CCTGTAAAGATTTACACCCTCGGAAACCCTGTACAGGGTCGCTATGGGTCGGAACCGACTCGATGGCACTTAACAACAACAACAACAACATATATATATAATCACTGGACTGTTAAATGTGCAAGGTTGGCAGTTCAAACCCACCAGCAGCTACTTGGATATGTAGTGTCTCTATGAGTTTGAACAGTTTTAATGACAATTAACAACAGCAACATACATATATATACACACATATGCATTGGGATTTTTTTGAGGGGGAATTCTGAGTTATATATTTGGTTCTCTAGATGAAGTAAATGGTTAAGCACACGACTAATATATGAAAGACCTGATGGTTTACTTCCCAAAAGTCAAAGCCAGTGAAAACCCTGTGGAATACAGTTCTTCTCTAACACACAAGGGGTTTCCAGGAGTCAGAATTAACTTGAAAGTAAGCAGTTTGGTTTTTAGTTTGTTAAATGTGTGTTTATGTAACACATTATAAAGTGAACTTTTGTATAATGCCAAATTGCTTCTCTTGATAAGTACACAAAATTTTTGATACATTCCAGGTACTTACAACCAATATTTTTCCCATTTAAATTAACCAAGATACATTTCATAGATAATAAAATAAGATGAATGAAGCTTTTGTGTACTTACCTTAAGAAGGTTAATTCTCTGTCTGATTAAGAATTATGACAACAGGCTAACCTATGTTATCCAAGTCATAAAGCAATGATTATCCTAAAACCCAAGAGAGATACAGTTAAGAGAGAGGCTCAGCCACATCTAGGTTGGCATGAAAAGCTTAGATGCAGATGTATGGTGAGAAATTACAGTTCACTGAGTCCTGAAGGTTTTGCAAGTTAAATGTCAAATGAAGTATGAAGGGTTCATGCAATTACAACACAAGTTGACAAGTTACATGTAAAAATGTAAGTTCAGGGATAATAGACAGTTTAGTCTATTGAAATGAGGAGAAAGGATAAATATGAGGTGACCAGGAATGGCTTTTTGTTCTTTGAGACATCTCAGCTGCGTTTTGAATAACAACAGTTTGCCATTCAATTGGCAAGTTGAAAGACGTTTCTGTTATATATATTCTATTCAAATGGTCCAACATGCACCTAAGACTGGCATTTTCAAGGGTCCTTAAATAGTTAAGCATAATTGGATGATAAAAGATTACCAGTAATTCTAGAGGAATTGTGGGATAACATCAAGAATATTATACATGAAGAAAGAAAAAGGCCTTTAAAAGGCAGTAAAGAAAGACATGACCACAATGAATATCAGAAGAGACTCTGAAACTTATTCTTGAATGTAGTAAAACTAAAGTGAATGGAAGAAACGATGGTGTAAAAGAACTGAAAAAATTTCAAAGAGCAGTTCAAAAAGACAAAGTAAATTATTATATTTAAATATGCAAAGACCTGGAGTTAGAAAGCAAAAGAGAAGAAGAACATACTCAACATTTCTCAAGTTGAAAGAACTGAAGAAAAATTCAAGCTTCTGTTTGCAATATTAAATATTCTATAGGCAAAATCTTGAATGATGCAGGAAGCATCCGAAGAAGATGGAATACACAGAGTTATTGTAACAAAAAGAAATGGTAAATTTCCCATCATTTTAAGAGATGCCATAGGCTCAAGAAATTATGGTATTGAAGGTAGATGCCCAAGTTACCCTGCAAGTATTAGTGAAAAACAAGTCTCCAGGAATTGATGGAATACAATTTGAAATGTTTTAATAAACTGAGGCAGTATTGGGGGCCCTCACTCATGTATGCCAAGAAATTTGGAAAACGGCTACATCGTGAAACAATTGGAAAAGATCCATATATATGCACATTCCAAAGACAAGTGACAAAATAGAATGCAGAAATCATTGAATAATATCATTAATATCTCATCTAAGTAAAATTTTGCTGAAGAAAAATTTTGAAATTATTGCAGCAGTACATCAACAGGGAGCTGCCAGAAATTCAAACCAGTTTCAGGAGAGGATGTGGAACTACGGATATCACTTCTGACCTCAGATGGATCATGGTTGAAAGCTGAGTATACCAGAAAGATGTTGGCTTGTACCTTGTTGACAATGCAAATATATTTGACTATGCAGATCATAACAAACTATGGATAACATTGAGAAGAATGATAATTTTATAAAATTTAATTGTACTCATGACGAACCTGTACATGAACCAAGAGGGCCTGTGTGTATTCAAACAGAACAAGGGGATACTGAATGGTCTAAAATCAAGAAAGGTGTGCTTCAGGTTATATCTTATTCAATCTATAGTTTGAGCAAATTAATCAGCAAAGTCAGATTATGTGAAGAAGAACATGAAATAAGATTGGAGGAAGACTCATTAATAATTTCTGGCAGACAGATGACACAGTCTTGCTTTTTGAAAGTGACTCGCCTTCAGTATGGATTGCACCTCAAGATAAAGCAACCAGAAATTCTTACAACTCGAACAACAAATGCCATCATGATAAACAGAGAAAAGATTGAAGTTGTCAAAGATTTCATTTAACTCATGCAAGTACCAGTCAAGAAATCAAGAAGTTTTGCATTAGGCAAATCAGCTACAAATGACCTCTTTAGAGTGTTAATAAAAAGCAAAGATTTATGGACTGAGATACGGCTGACCAAAGCTATAGTATTTTCAATTGTCTCACATACATGTGAAAGTTGGATATTCAATAAGAAAGACTGGAAAAGAATCAGTGTGTTTGAATTATGGTGTTGGAAAAGAACATTAGAAGTGCCATGGACTGCTAGAAGAACAAATAAAACTCTTTTGTAAGAGATACAGTCAGAATGCTCCTTAAAAGTGAAGACGGCAGCACAATTTCATGTCTCATATTTTCGACATGTTGTTAAGAGGGACCAGTCCCTGGAGAAAGCTAGATGCTTGGAAAAGGGGAGGGTCAGTGAAAAAGAGAAAGACCCCAACTAGATGGATTGAGACAGTGGCAGCAACAATGGGCTGAAACATTACAACAGTTATGAGGAAGGGTGATGGTTTGTTCTGTTATCAGCCTAATTGCTGGCACCTAACAATAGCAACAAACTGTGAAAATATAAATTTCTATTTGTTGAAACCATCCACTTTAGTTTTTCTGTTACGTAGTCCTAGTTAATTAAGCCATTGAAGAGTTTTCAGCAGAGAAATGATATGGTCTGACATGTTTTTACAGAATCTTCCTGGTTACTGTGCTGAGAGTAGACTGTGGAGAATAAGTATCAAATCAGGGAGAAAATGGAGGATATTATAATTATCCAGGCAAGAAATGAGGATGGCCCCAAAATTGGAACAAGTTTGCAACCGTGCAGTAGTCTAGATATGGTCAGTTTCCAGATATGCAAATATTATCCATGCTTTTATTGAAGGCTAGAGCTCAAGGCAAAGAAGACTATATGGTGACCTTGTAAACTGCCTTAGTTCCATTAAACAGGCTCTGTTTTAGCCTGGCTTTAAGAATGGATATGCATCTGAATCAGGCCTGTCCCTCCATCTCCAAGATTTAGTGAGGAAACAAGTTACTTGCAGAGCTAATATGGTATGTAGACCTAGACATCATCTTAGCATCACCGTATGGAGTAGATGAATAAGTTAGAAAGCAGACTTCAACATTTTACTGTGACCTGTTGTGTAACCATAATGCCAATGCAGGACAGCATGAAAGAAGCAGATCAAAAAGATGACACAAGCTTGCTTTATGGGGGGCAATGACAAGAATCAAGCAATATACAACTAGTACTAAAGGACATCTTTCATACTTGATACTGAGTATAATATAGCAGCTAAAAATTGTTTTTAACAAAGAAGAATGGCCAGAACCCATATAATGTTTCTTTAAAAATATGTTACCATAAACTTTTAGATACCGACCTTGATGTTGCATATTCTGCCTTATTGGCACCAACCTCTGTTTGATAATCTACCAACAGATGGTCGGGGTTTCTTGGTATGCTTTCTAGTCCCTTGTCTGTTTGTGCATCATTTGACAAGATACTTCTGAGGCAGCAAAATTTAGCTGAAGATGTTATGGTTCATTGTTTCCAACAGTGGTTTCTGCTTTATCTAGAATTCTCTGATTCAAATTGACATATGACCCAAATCTAATTCTACCTGATTGTCACATGAAACGATGTGACAACTCCGCAATGTTTCATGATATGTTGTTGTCTTTTAGATGTGTACTTCCAGCATGCTGTTATGATGTCTTTAGTGAACAAGAATTCTTTGAGGGATAACTAAAACTCATTATGCAGGCTAGCTGACTTTTGTGAGGAATGCACACAACTGAAAAATATTCTAATACTAGAACACTATATTCCTAGCCAATATAAAAGTATTATCAAGTGCATCACCATTTATTTATGAATATGGTCCTGGTGTGGCACTGTAGGATAGGCACTGAGTGACTAACCCCAAGCTGCTCCTTGGAAGCACTATACAGGGTCACTCTGAGTCAGAACTGACTCAATGGCACTTACTAACAAAGTGGTTGCACATGAATTTTATCACATTTTTTATGGCAATAAATTATCCTGCACATATTTGAAATAGATTCATTATAATATGCAGTAAAAATGAGAAATTCAAGGTTAAAACAGTTTGGGGTTAAAATGCTATAATAGATTGATGAAACTCAGTAGACAAATAAACTCAGAGTCCTTGAAAAGAAAGACAAATGTAATTTGCCAATATAAACTATAAGGGTTTCAATTTTGTATCCTTTATTCTGGGAATTATTTTCTTTTATAGTCATTGAAATATCAGAAATGTAGTCTAAATTTCTTATACAAATATGATTGATACAGTATATGTAAAAAGAGAAGTGAAGTTATTTTAATTTAGAATATTTGAATAAATTATGGTATATTAACATGATGAATATTATGCAATCAGAAAATGTTTCCAAATCTTAGCAAATGGAATAGTATCAATAACTTCAACTATGTATATATGTATGTGTGTGTTTATGCAAGGATATACAACAAATTGTCAACAATGTACTTTGAAGGTGCAATTCCAGGTGCCTTTTGTTTGATAATTTTTTGTTGTTGAATATTTACTGATTTTCTACAGTGTCACACAAAAAACCATAATGGTATAAAAACTAAGTCATGAAAGTTATTTCATTTGGTCATTCTGTGTCAGGTAACACAAGATTTTAATTTTATCGATAAGTTGGTTGATGTCATAGAAAGATCCCTTGAATTTTATTTGCTTAAAAACTAGTCTCATTATGATATCCTAAAAAATCATCAAGTCATCTTCACTCATGTACTTTTTAAGAATTTAATAATTGAAAGACAAAATATTTGTCTTTTGAAAATCCCAAAGAATTAAACAATAACCCTGCTAGCTTAGTGGATTATGAGAGCTTGCTAACTGCAAAATCAGTTTGATTCTACCAGATGCTGTGCGGGAGAAAGAGGAGGTTTTATGCTTCTATAAAGATTTGCAACCTTGGAAAGCATATACAGGATTGTTATGAGTTGGAATCAACTCCATGGCAGACAGACACTATCACCAACACATAGTGATTGAATCAACCTACAATCAATGCTCAAGAAATCAAACAACATATTATATTAGGTAAATTTGTTGCAAAATACTTCTTTAAAGTATTAAAGAGCAAAGATGTCACTTTATGGACTAAAGAGTACCTGATCCAAACCATCATATTTTGAATTGCCTTGTATGCATGTAGTCCTGATTTGGTGCTATAGAATAAGCACTGGACTGGTAACCATAAGGTCAATTGTTCAAACCTACCAGTCACACCTACAAAACCATATATAGGGTCCCTATGAGTTGGAACTAATTTAACTGCATGTGGCAACAACAACATATACATATGAAAGTAGGAAAATTAGAATTATAGTGTTGGAGTAGAATATTGAAAGGGTCACTGGACTACTCGAAGAACAAACAAATCTGCCTTGGTAGAAGTACAGCCAGAATGTTCCTTAGAAGCGAGGATAGTGAGACTTCTGCTCTTGTACTTTGTCAACAGAGACCAGTTCCTGGAGAAGGACATTATTCTTGTTAAAGTGGAGGGTTAGCAAAAACTAGGAAGACCCCCAACAAAATGTAATGGCATAGTGTAAACAATTGGCTCAAACCTAACAACACTTATGAGTAACAAAAGAGAAAAACAAACAAATGTACAACACTGAGCAACTCTGAGAAAATTGTTATTCCCCAGGGAATATTAAAATCACCACAGCAGGCATCATAATTTGCATGAAGATCTACTGTTTAGAAGACATCTACATAACTGAAGAAATGTTCAACAGGGTGCTCATATTTGTCAGTCAGATCCCAATTATTTTGCATGTATACAGTGGAATGACAAATGTATTCTAGGCACATCTACTTCAAAGAGAATTTTGCTCCATGACACTACTGAGAAATGTTTATTAACAGTCTATGTTTCTTTATTTAACAGATCAGGCTATCATTTAATTTTAGTCTTTCTGTAGAAGCTTGGAAATGCTTCATGTTTGTCACTTGTTTTCTAGGGTTTCCTTGTGTATGAATGCTTTATTTTAACCTCATTACTGCTTTATCAGTATTGCACTTCAGTTAATTCCTCAGTGAAACTCCGTGGCTTAGCACTAAGAAGGAATAATACTCTGCGACTGGATAAGTGTAGTGCTTGTTCCTTGTGAAACCTACAAAGAGAACCTGAGGCAAAGTGACACCCTTAGCAAAGCATATCTGTATGAGCAAAGGTCCTGTGCTGACTTATACACCAACCACTCCATTAACTCTTGCACACATGTCAAGAGTTCTCATTACCCAGGTGATCTCACATTTCTTAATAACCTTTGGAGAATAAAGCCCAAGCCCAAATGAAGTTTAGTTGCCCAAATCATCTCCTAATTCATCACACAATCTACTTTTTTTTTCGTATCACTATCTAACTCCCTATTTTCAACATACTTGTTTATTCAATTCTTTCTCTATCCAAGAGTCAACAAGCTCTTGGCTATACTAGGAATTTCATTTCTGAGGCCTATAGACAGTGGACACATACATCACAGTTCATTTAAATATCCAATTTATTTAAATTCACCGATGATTATTTGATTCAGTATATGTGAGTAAATATAATATGGAAGCACTGTTTAGGACAGCACTCTTCTTTTAAATCATTTTGTTCTGACATGATTTAGGTCAGTGATTTTTAAAGGAGCATGCTTTGATAATTTTTAATGGTACAGTGTGTTTAATTATTGTAGTCTTTCTTTGTCTTTGTTAATAAATATTAGTAATCATGTACACACATTTTCGAAATTTAGCAAATATCCTTAATATATAAATCATTAAAGCTACCTTATACTGATTTCCTATTGGGTACCAAAGTAGATTGAATAGATATGATATAGAATAACTCAGAAAAAAATGTTGCTATTACAAGCAGTGCTGTCTTTAATATTAAAGAAAACAAGAGGTGCAGGCTGAAGAAACTTTTTTGTTGTTGTTGTTAGCAATCTGCATCGTGGAAGTTGTAATAGGAGATGGAGTTAGCACACATTTGAGCCTTGATAACACAAATGGCTAGGTGTTTGACTATTAGCTAAAGGTTGGAGGCTTGATTGTACCCAAAGATACCTTGGAAATATGGCCTAGAGATCTGCTTCAAAAAGGCCACAGCAATAAAACAAAATGGAGCTCAGTTCTGCTCTGAAAAGCACAGGATCCCCATGGGCCAACTCAATGGCAACTGTTTATTGCTTTTTGTTTTTAAATAAAACAAATTAGTCTAAAATTCCCTCTATAAATACTTTCTAGATATGTGTAGTTTAGAGGATTTTCTAATGTTACTCCTAGCCTACTCAGAAACTCCCACCAAATGACATTTCTTCCCTGTTGGGTCTGGGAAAGAGAAGGAGGGAAAAGATACTGATAGAATGACATGGATCAGCTGTAGATGTGAGCAAAATTAATTATAATTGCAAAAAATTGAAACTAGCATGGATTTAAAATGAGCCATCTCAGAAGCATCTATCATCAAAGAAGAATATCCAAGAGTAGACGGCTTTGGATATTTTGATCCTTTGGATCCTGAGATCCCTGTGCACTAAACCTCCTTGATGAAGGGACAGAAAGCTATGACACTAGACGAGTGACAGAGGAGCAAAAGTAGAAGCCAGGATAGCCAGACTTTGTCTCATATACTTTCGACATACTTTCTAGAATGACTAGTACTTGGAAAAGGATATCATGCTTGGTAAAGTGGAGCATCAATGAATAAGAGAAAATCCTCAATGAAACGAATTGGCAGAGTGGCAGTAGCAATGGGCTCAAGCTTAGTGATTGTGAGATTCACCCAGGAGCGGGCAGTGTTTCATTCTGTTGTGCATAAGGTCACTATGAGTCAGTACTGACTTGATGACATGGAACAACAAAAACAACTCTGTAGATTTGAAGTTTATCTAGTTCCTGATTTTCAAGTATTGCCCAAATATTTATTTTTACTGAGAGCAATCTCTTCACTTGCTAGTAATTTATCATATAAGGATGTATTAAGTAACTTTTATATGCTATGCCCTTTCACGTGTACTAGGTTACAGGATTTTCCCCACCTTAACCTCCCAACTCAACCTTAACCTAAAAGCCTAGTGGGCCATATAAGCAAAACAAGCAAATAAACAAGGCACCAGAAAACTCTGTTCTCACAATTCAGAGTAATAACTCAGAGGTCCAAACCAAAACTTCTTGATTTCGAGTCGACTCTTACTTTTAGTGACCTCATAGCACAGAGCAGAATGGCCCCATAAGGTTTCCAAAGTTATAAATCTTTATGAAAGAAAACTACTGCATCTTTCCCCTATGGAGTGGCTGGTTGATTTGAACAGCTAATCTTCCCATTAGTAGTCAAGTGCTTAACCAATATTACACCAGTGCTCCAAATCAATGGTTGTTGTTGTTGTTAGGTGCCATTGAGTCGGTATCGACCCATAGCGACCTTATGCACAGCAGAGCAAAACACTGCCCGATCCTGGGCCAACCTCACTACTGTTGCCGTTCTTGACTCCATTGATGCTGCTACTTGGCCATTCCATCTCGCTGGGGTCTTTCTCTTTTTCTCTGACACTCCACCTTACCAAACATGATATCCTTCTCCAGCAACTTGTCCCTCCTGACAATATGTCCAAGTATGAGAGATGAAGTTTGGCCATCTTGGTAAAAGTATAAAAATGCTGCTATTTTAAGTGAAATATATCCAGGCAGAAAGAAATCTCTTCAGGGAAATGTCTGTAAGGTGCAACATTGGACTCATTTGCTCATTCCGGGCACCAGAATCTTGACACTAAATAGTTATAGTCGACCCTGATTATAGAGGTGAGAGGGCTTTTGTTTGTGTGCATGAACATTTGTCTTTTTCCTTAGGGCTTTATAAAGATGACAAAATGATTTGTTGGCAAGGAATAAGCACATACTCTGTAATGACTACTATTTTACAGCCTACTATATATATAAAATATATATTCACAGACAGCAAACCATAAAGGATAGACAGTGGATTCTGGTATCAGTGTCTTTTCTCCCAATAAGAAACAGATAATAACTTTACCAGTGCAACTATAGAAATAAACCATCCCTTGCAGCATGTCCCACATGGCTGTCTTCTCATGCCGTCTGCCTTGACATGTGCCCACCAGTGCTGGGATAAGACCTCTAGAGATCTAAGGCATGGAGAAACTGTTGATGTTCACCCTCTGCTCCTATTCAAACCTATTAAAACATGTTGTTGCTGTTGTTAAGTGCTGTCGAGTTGGTTCCGACCCATAGTGACCCTGTATATGGTTACTGAGGAGCAGTTGGTGAGTTTGAACCTCTGACCTTGCAGTTCAACCTGGCTTTGAAGTTCAGCACATTAACCTACAATGCCACACCGGGACTCCTTATTGAATATGTTGTTGTGAAGTGCCATGGAGTCGATTCTGACCCATAGCAACTCTGTATAGAATTTCTGAGGAACAACTGGTGAGCTTGAACCTTAAAGTGCAAATGACTTCTGGCTCAAGAGTTAATGTGCAGTGTCCACATTAACCCACAGAGCCACACCAGGACTCCTAAATAATACTAAATCTAAAAGGTGAGTCTTGGTGTGGCACTGTGGGCTAATGCACTGCCCCAAGTTAATGCATTTGAATTTCAAGGTTGGTGGTTCAAGCTCACCAGCTGGTTCTCAGAAATCCTATAATAGGGTTGCTATGAGTTGGAACTGACTCAACAGCACTTAACAACAACAGCAATCATTTGTGGAACATTTCCAAAGCCTGCCCTCAAGTGTTCTGTGCCTGTTTGCAGTTAATCTCTCTTCTGCTTCCTGCTTTTATCAATTCCTGATCTTTTTTCTTTTTTTCTAGCTTTGCCATTTCCAGAAGTTTTATATAGAGAAAAATCATACAATATGTGATCATTAGTTCCTGTCAATGTAGTTTTTTGTCTTTTTTATTTGAAATTATTATAGATTCACAGCTAGTTGAAAAAATAGTGCAAAGTGGTTCCATGTACCTTTCTCCCTATGTCTTCTAACATTTACAAACTATGTTTGTTGTTGTTAAGTGTTGTTGAGTCAGTTACAATTTATAGTGACCCTGATAGGGTTTCTGTGGAGTGGTTGGTAGGTTTGAACTGTCAGCCTTCTCTTTAGCAGTCAAGTGCTTATCCTACAGTGCCACACCAGGACTTAAAATTATGTTACTATGCTATAATATCAAAACCAGTGAGTGTGTATAGTTCTATGCCATTTTATCATATGTATAGATCATCTGTGTAGATTTGCATTATATGTAGGTTTTGTCATTTTGATAATGTTAGATAAATACAATCATGCAGTTTGTGTCCTTTCTTTGCACTTTAATTATGTGCACTTTTATAAATGTGCTAATAAAACATCAAAGAGATGTTGCAAATGGGGACAAGGGGCAAAGTACTTGTCCACTCACTTAAGACAGAAGAAGTTTGAATTGCATTTTTGAGGCAGGAGTTAGACATGAAATCAGGGCTGACATAGTTATTGCAGAGTGACCTGGAAGTTCAATATCCCCATTTGACTTCTGCTGATAGAAGTGGAGATAGTATGATAGCTGTTTTCCATGGAGTTTGATAGAACTATTGTCATTTTAATCTAAATATATTGCCTTACTAGTCTTCCCTTTTCATGACTACAAAGATTAGGCATTGCTTGGGGTATTTCATATCTGCCACCAGCAATGTTTTTGAGCTGCTGGTTCTCCCAATTCTCTCTTCTTCTCAAGTGCAGTTGAATCAGTTTCGACTCATAGCGAACAGTATAGTGTTTCCGAGGAGCGGCTAGTAGTGGGTTTCAACTCCCGAACTTGCGGTTTAACTCTCACATTCTTATTCTACAGTGCGTCCCCATGACACAGTCTGAAATATATGAAACTAAAAGAAAACCCAAGGAAATTACCATTGAGTCATTCCTTAGATCCTGAGGTCTCTAGTTGGACTCCCTTCTCACCAAGTCTCAAGAGTCTTGTTTGTTTATATATGACGTCAGAGGTTTTAGTTGCACTTGTTGTTGTTGTTGTTAAGTGCCGTCGAGTCGGTTCTGACCCATAGCGACCCTGTAGCTACTGGAAAAAGTGAATATACTCCACCTTGTGTTTCCTACTGCTTTTCAAGTGTTTCATGAGGTTTTATTTTATATCATTTGTTAGATTTCTATAGATAGGATCATAGAGTCTGAAAGAAGTGACAATAATGGATTTATCCATCCATTTAAAAACATATTCTACAGTTTAAAGAAATTATATTGATGTCACTATTTGTTGGTGTCTAAAAAATCCTTTATTCGGTTAACTTAGCATTGAGTTTCCCCTTCTTTCTCAATGCTCTTATCACTGAGGCTTCATCTTTGTTCATGCGGATGCTTATCGTGTAGCCTTCGGATCGGGAGACTGAACGATTTCATTCCTGCAGACATCTTTGCTCTCCTTAAAGAAGATCTGCAAAATCTGTGTGATTTTCTGACTTTCTAATATTTTCCTTCTCTTATTGTATGATCACTTTGGCATTTTTCAAATGTACCCAGTAAAAATACTCTCTTGAGTTGCATCCCTATGGTTGTGGTGGTGGTGTGACATTGAGTGGCTCCAGCTCATAGCAACCCTGTATAGGGTTTCCAAAGTTGTAAATCTTTACAAGAGTGAAAAACTTCATCTTTCTCCTATGAACAGCTGATGGATTCAAACTACTGGATAATACCATCATGCCACCTGAGCTCCTTTGCATGTGAATGTTGTTAAGTGCCCTCAAGTTGGTTCTGCATCTGAATAGAAACTCATTATTATCTCCTTCCTCAACTGCTACTCCTGGTGTAGCCAGTTCCATCTGTTATTGTTGTTGTCAGGTGCCATCGAGTCGGAACCGACTCATAGCGACCCCATGCACAGCAGAACGAAACAATGTCTGATCCTGGGCCAACCTCACTACCGCCACCACACTTGACGCCATCAATAATGTCCCCTGGCTGATCCATCTCGTTGGGGGTCTTCCTCTTTTTCTCTGACCCTCCATCTTACCCAGCATGACATCCTTCTCCAGCGACTGTTCTCTCCGGACAATGTGTCCAAAATATGAGAGACGAAGCCTAGCCATCTTGGCCTCCAAGGAGCACTCTGGTTGCACTTCTTCCAAAACAGATCTATTGGTTCTTTTGGCAGTCCATGGCACTGTCAGTATTCTTCTCCAACACCACAACTCAAAAGGCATCAATTCTTCTATGATCTTCCTTATTCACTGTCCAGCTTTTCCATCCATATGAGGTTATTGAAAATACCATGGCCTGGGTCAGGCGCACCTTAGTCCTCAAGCTGACATCTCTGCTCTTCAGTACTTTAAAAACTTCCTGTGCAGCAGATTTGCCCAGTGCAATACGTCGTCTGATCTCTTGACTGCTGCTACCTCGAGTGTTGATAGTTGATCTAAGAAGAATGAAGTTCTTGACAACCTCAATCTCTTCTCCATTGATAAGAATGTTGTTTATTGGTCCTGTGGTGAGGATTTTTTTTTTTTCTTTACATTGAATTGTAATCCATACATAAGGCTTTGCTCTTCGATCTTCATCAGTAAGTATTGAAAGTCCTTTTCACTTTCAGCAAGCAAGGTTGTATCATCTGCAAATCTCAGGTTGTTAATAAGTCTTCCTCCAATCCTGATGCCATGTTTTCCTTCATAGAACCCAGCTTCTCTTATTATTTGCTCAGCATACATATTGAACAAGAATGGTGAAAGAACACAACCCTGTCACACACCTTTCCCAATTTTAAAACATTCAGTGTTCCCATGCTCTGTTCGAACAACTGCCTCTTGGTCCAGAAGAACAATTGTACTTCTGAGAAAACAGATTTCTCAGAAGTACAATTAAGTGTTCTGGAATACTCATACTTCTCAATGTTGTCCATAGCTTGTCATCCTTTTCTTCTTTTACCTAAGAATCAACCTTTCAAATATCTGTCATTTGCTCAGAACACCACTACAGGACCAATTCAATTTGGAACTAATTCACGCTCATCTTTCCTGTCTTCTGTGTCATGACTTTCCACTGGAACTTTCTGTTGTCCTTTCCTCAACCTTTCTTACTTCATATTTTCATTTATGCCAGTGGGGAAAAAAATTGCTAAGAAGACATACATCCTTGAAGAAATTATAATTCCCTGATGCTAGAATCTGTATTCACCAGTTCACACTGAAGAACTCAGCATGAGAAGCAATAATCTTGATATTCCAACTTGAATCTCTGAGTAGGTTGTGCATAGGGACACTGATAAATCTAGAGGTTACAGTATATGGTACTCTTCCTGTAATTTCTAACACATTTCTTTCTTCCAGACCTTTTTCTTTCCCTAATTAGTCTTATGTGACCCAGCTTGAAAATTTAACAACTATTGCTGTTAATTATATTAAAAGTACACTCTGAGTTTTGAAAAGCTGACTTTAAAAGAACTGTTAGAGCTTAATTAATTTATAAGTTTTAGACAATCCAATTAATAATGTGGTTGATTATTGGGTTATTAAATTGAAATGTTGAGATTAGCAAAGTACAGCTTTTCTAAAAATAAAAAAAAAAAAAAACATAAAATGAAGGATGAGCAATTGCAATTACATAGTCTAGAAAAGGGACTTGTAGACACCAGCTACTGTTCTATGCCACTCCATTAGAGATACACTAATATTTAACTAGGAGCTCTGGTAGCGTAGTGGTTACGAATCGGGCTGCGAACCTTAAGGTCAGCGGTTCGAAACTACCAGCCGCTCCGCGGGAGAAAGATGAGGCTTTCTACTCCCGTAAAGATTTACACCCTCGGAAACCCTGTACAGGGTCGCTATGGGTCGGACCCGACTCCATGGCACTTAACAACAACAACAACAATATTTAACTAACTTAGGCAGTCTGGTGTGGCGCTGCAGGATCAACACTGGACTGCTAACCACTGTTCAAACCCAACAGTTGCTCCCTGGAAACCCTACCTAGGGTCACTATAACACGGAATCCACTTGATGACATTTACCAACACCAAGCAGTCTAGTAGTGGTTCAGTTGATTAGAAAATTCAAATTCATACAATGTTCTCATTCCTTAATCATATAACCATATCAAATAAATAAACTCTAATTGTGTTTATTATAACAGAATATGCAAAGCTCTTAAAAGTGTATAACTGAAATTCCATTAAAATATGACCGTTTACTACATGTAATAAATTATATTAAAAGTAAATACTTGCCCTCCACAAACAACCATTTGAATGAAACCTGCTATGATTAGATTGCCTAATAAAATGGCAAGTCATTACTGATATACACATGGATGCCACAAAAAGTTTCCCCAAAGTGTTTCAGTTAAAGTTAATCTTTCATAAAAACCTATCACAAAATAACAGTTTTCAATAACTTTAGTCTCACTTCTTTGTTTTGTATTTATTTTTTGTACACGATGCCCTTATTCTTCAGTGATAGAATTGTAATTTTCTCATTTGACATGCACCATCTCACCTGCTGCTTCAGGTAATTACATAGTAGAACTCCTTGACCCCGTATTAAAATCTACAGTCTCTCCCACCCATCAGTCACCAAGTGTTCACTACCTGTGGAGTCTTGATGACACAGTTCAGTTCTGCATGTCAAATACTCACTTTAGTCCAATTAAATTCTCATTGCATGACATTTTAGACTGCTGAAAAAAGTGGTACTTCCATTTCGGGGTTTAATAATATGGCTTTATAATATAAAGTAGAGATAAGTATTCCAAAGTTGTTCTGCATGGCTATTTTCTCTCTTAAAAAATAATAATCTGACAAGGCACTATGGTCCTCTCTCAAACATCATAATAAGAATTTGACTACAGTGGTTAATGCAGTAGCCCCATGGACTGAGATACTAAGATTTTACTATTGATTTCTCACTAGGAATTATACATGCCAGGTTATTTGACTGAATAAAACCTTGATTATTCACCTGTTAACTTGTTGGTTTTACTCACTTTGGCAATGGGCACTGTTCATAAAGAAGAAATAGAAGAAATGCTAAAGAAAATAATATTTGTAAACATTTAGATCCTTATTTAACCCTTATATCATGAATCAACCTCTTTAGAATATTATCATCATGTGTTTCATTGAGTGATTAATTGAATGTAAACTATCAAGGAAAATAAATTTTTATATTTAATTCAATTGAAATGCCAAATTTAACATTTTTGGTATTGTAATATCAAGTAATGAAATGTAATCCATTGTGAGAAGAGACAGCATCTTTATAGAACAATAGATTCATTCAATAGATTATTTTAAATGAAAACATCACTCAATACATTTTCAGTGGTTAAATAGCAGCAAGCGATACTGGGAAAGTAGTTGTTCACCATGGGGTCTCATTACTACAGTGGTAACTCCTTTTGCTTAGGATGAGCAAGTCAGCAAGACTCCTTGAGTGACTGATTATACAATGCACTGTCAGATCCATGAGTGACCTAGAGCATAGAGGGGCTTCAAAACCTTAAACTCACACCTTATTCCTCAAAGCATCAGTTTCTCTTTTTTAACTCTACTGCCCCTTCACCTCATTAATTTTGAGAAATAATGGTGATTGTTTGAAGATAGCATCACCTTCTTTACCTCCGCTTTCCTTTAATGTGAGAATGGTAAGACAGCTTATTAAATGTATCAGTCTCCTTCTCTGCATGCTTATCAGAAACTAAAGTAGGCCTCTGTTCGCCAAAACTCATTTTTGAGTTATTCAAAGCTTCTGCACATAAGAGAACCTTATATACTTCATATTGTCAACACCTTCTGTTCTATCAATAGCAGCATCTTCCATAAACAATGTTACCTTTGTCATACTGCTTAAAATATTAAGCAGAGAGTTTTAAATAATGGGAGGGAGGCAGGATGTGGTGTACTTGTTTAAAACTCTATATCATAGTTTTACCTTCAAGACTCAAAATTCTAGAGAACTCAATCTAAATCTATGTTTCTCAGCCTAACATGACAAAGTTAGTTTCTTGGTAGAGAGATGACAATTGTATGTCTCATAAATGAAAATTGGGAGCTTGTATGCTATTTTATATCTTTAGATCATAAGGATTGTATGAACTAGAGAAAAATAGAGACATTATATAATTTATGTTAAATAAAGTCATATAAGCAGATATATTTTTGCATAGGATACTATCATAAAAATAATACCAATACATGCACAGTGCTTTATAGTGTACAGAATATTTCGGATGAAGTTTTCCACCACTTTATTCTTATACGTACTCTATGTAGTTGTGGTTGTTAAGTGCTGTTGAGTTAATTCCTACACATAGTGACCCTGTATAGGGTTTCTAATCAGCAGCTGGTGAGCTTGAACCACCGACCTTGCAGCTCAAACCAACTTTGAATTCCAGCGCATTAATCCACAGCACCACACCATGAGGTAGATTTTATTCCTATCATGTAGATGAAAAAGTCAGGTTGGACTCAGATAAGAGCAGTAATTTGTTGACTGTTATATGATATGTCCAGACTTGTACTTTAGACGCATTTGTTCTTTTAACACATATTTATTGATGGCTACTATGTGATCTTGAAGTCCTGGTGTGGCACTGTGGGTTAATGAGCTTGACTGTAAAGTCACTTTGTAAAGTTACTTTGAACAGCAAAGTTGTTGGTTCAGGCTCACCAGCTACATCTCAGAAATCCTATACAAGGTCACTATGCTTCAGAATTGACTCGACAGCACTTAACAACAATAATAACTATGTGATCTTGTGGGTGGCACTGTAGGATAAGCATTAGACCTCAAGGGTGGTTTGAACTGTAAGGTTAGCTGTTTGAACTCACCAGCTGCTCCTTGGAAACCCCATGCAGGGTTGCTATGTGTCAGAAACCAACTTTGTAGTACTTAACAACAACAGCTATGTGATGACTCAGTGGTTAAAGTTCTGAACTGCTAACTGAAAGTTTGGGAGTGTGAACCCACAAGTCTTTCTCTAGGATAAAAATGTGGTGGTCTGCTCTGTAAAGATTTGCAGCCTAACAAACCATATGGAACAATTCTTCTCTGAGCTATGGTTACTATGAATCAGAATTAACTCATATAATAATAAGTTATATTTAGGTTAACAATGCAAGATTCCAGGTTCAATTACATAATTCTTGTTCCCCAAAAACCCATCAACAAGGGGGACAAAAATAAAATAGCTAAACCAATCATTATAAGGTTATAGAAAAAGTATTTAAATATAATTAAGGGGATAAACTATGCCAAGGAACCCTTCATTGTATTGATGGATATTGAGATGAATATTTGTTATTATAGGGTTTGACTGGTTTACTCTTCTGTTTCATGTGGAGTAGACAGAAGTTTCATTCCCAGATAACCCACATTCTTACGTGACTACTCAGGATTCCCAGCAACAGAATACCAAGAAATCTTGTAGATGTTGCATGCTTTATCCTTAAAAGTCCTAGACTGTCACTTTCACTGTCTTGTACTGGTCACGATCAAGTAACTAAGCACAATACAGTTTTAAGGGGCATCTACTTCTCAATGGGAGGAGAGACGAACAATTCATGAGTAGTTCTAATTGAACAGGCAGTAAAAACACTAAAAACTGAAGGGCAAAATAGCCTGATGTTGAAAAAAATCTAAAACTAGTTAGGAATTATTATATTGTAGTATATATGGATAATGTGACGGAAACAGGTAGCCCCATCTGCCAAGAGAGTAGGGTTGAGGTAGGGTCTTGTCAGCTCCATGTAGAAGGCTCTTAGAGTTCCTAATAAATGAAAAAAGGGTGACCCTGAAGCACGTGGAGAAGCTCTGAAGAGTTTAGAATTGGGGGATTGGAGGCGTGGGGGTGTGGGAAGTGCAGAGAGGAAGGTGGGGTTCTGACATGATTAAGGTTCCATTTTAGAAAAAGTACCAGCAGCAGTTACGACAATGGATTGGGGTATAACTGCAAAGGCAACAAGACCAAAACCAAAGTAGAATAGAACCCCAAACCAAACCCACTGCCTTCAAGTTTATTCTGACTTATAGAGACCCTATAGGACAGAGAAGAAACCATGGGGTTTCCAAGTCTGTATATCTTTATAAAAGTAGACTGTCGTTTCGTCTATGTACAGATTCTTATGAGCACAATTAAATGGTCTGTAATACACATTCGTTACAATGTTATCTATATATAGCTTGTCATATCCACACAGTCAAAAGCCTTGCTTAGTCAATAAAGTACAACTAAACATCTCTGTAATATTCTTTACTTTCAGCCAAGATACATCTCACACCAGCAGTAATGTCCCTAGTTCTACATCCTCATCTGAATCTAGCTTGAATTACATGCAGTTCTGAAAATGTACTGTTCCAGCTGTTTTTGAATTATCTTCAGCACAATTTTGCTTTTTATGAGATATGCATGCTATTGGTCAATGATTTCCACATTCTGCTAGGTAATCACTCTTTATAATGGGCACAAATATAGATTTCTTCTAATCAGTTTGCCAGGTAACTGTCTTCCAAATTTTTGGTCTAGAGTGAATTCCTCCAGTTCTGCATCAGTTTTTCTTAGAGTTTTCAATTTGTATTCCTTCAATTCATGAAACTTGATTTGTCGTCCATTACTTTAGTGCAGTACCATGGATTCTTAACCATATAATAATACCTCTTGTAATGGTTGAACAATAAGTTGGGTTTTTTTGGTACAGTAGTTCTTTGTACACATTCCATCTTCTTTTGATGCTTTCTGAATCATTTAATATTTTGCCCATTTTTTTTTTGTTGTTGTTCTCTGGTACCACTGAGTTGGTTCTGACTCATAGTGACTTTATGCACAACAGAACAAAACACTGCCCAGTCCTGCTCCATTCTTATAATTGTTGTCATGCTTAAGCCCGTTGCTGCTGCCACTGTGCCAATCTTGCTGAAGGACTTCCTCTTTTTTGATGACCTTACACTTTACAAAGCATGATGTCCTTCTCCAGGAACTGGTCTCTCTTGATACCATGTACTAAGTATAAAAGAGAAAGTCTGGCCACCCTGGATTTTAAGAAACATTGTCACTGCACTTCTTCCAACACAGATTTGATTGTTTTCTGGCAGATCATGGTACTTTTAATATTCTTCTCCAATACCATAACTCAAATGCATCAATTCTTCTAAGGTTTTCCTTGTTTACTATCTAACTTTCGCATGAATATGGGGCTATTTTTAATACCATGGGTTGCATCAGGTGCACCTTAGTCTTCAAACTCATATCTATGCTCTTAAACACTGTAATGAGATCTTGTGCAGCAGATTTGCCAAATGCAATACATCAGTTGATTTACTGACTGTTGCTTCCATCAATGTTGATAGTGGATCCAAGCAAAATGAAGTCCTTGACGATTTCAATCTTTCTTCATTTATGATAATGTTACGTATTGGTCCAGTGGTAAGGATTTTTGCTTTCTTTACATTCAGATGCAACACATACTGAAGCTTGTCATCTTTGATCTTCATCTGTAAGCATTTAAGTCCTCTTAGCTTTCAGCAAGCAAGGATGCATCATCTGAATATCCCAGGCTTTAATGACTCTTCCTTTAATACTTATGATATATTCTTCTTCATATAATCCAGTTTCTCAGATTATTTTCTCAGCATAAAGATTGACTACATATGATGAATAAATACAACCCGGGTGCACACATTTCCTGATTCTAAACTATTCAGTGTCTCCTTGTTCTGGTCAAACGTATACCTCTTGGTCTATATATAGGTTTATCATGAGCACAATTAAATGTCCTTAAATATCCATTCTCCATAATATTGTCCATAGCTTGTTATAGTCCACATAATTGAAAGCCTTAACATAGTCAATAAAGCACAGATAAACTTCTTTTTGATAATCTATGTTTTCAAACAAGATCCCTCTGATATCAGCTATGATATTCCATAGCTGACACTGGTTTGAAACTTTGGCAATTCCCTGTCAATGTACTGTTGCAACCATTTATGAGTTATCTTTATCAAAATTTTGCTTCTTTGTGATAATAATTATATTATTTGTTTATTCCACATTCTGTTGCATCACCTGTCTTTCGAATGGGCATAAATATCGATCTCTTCTAAACAGTTGCCCAGTAGCTGTCTTCCAAATTTCTTGGCATAGATGAGTGAGTGCCTGCTGTGCTGCATCATTTTGTTGAAAAATATTTCAATTTGTAGTCCATCAATTCCCAGAGCCTTGTTCTTTGCCAATGCATTCGATGCATCTTAAACTTCTTATTTCAGTACCATTGGTTCTTGATTATATACTACCTCTTGAAATGGTTGAACATCGATAATTTCTTTTTAGTGCAGTGACTCTGTGTATTACTTTCATCTTCTTTCGATACTTCCTGTGTCATTCAATGTGTTGGATGTAGTATACTTCAGTATTTCAAGTCAAGGCTTGATTTTTTTCTTCAGTTTTTTTCAGGTTGAGAAATGCAGATCATGTTCATTCCTTTTAGTTTTCTAATTTCATGTCTTTAAAATTTCATTATAAAACTTGACTTTGTCTTATCGAGATGACCTTTGAAATTTTCTTTTCATCTCATTACCTCATTTCTTCCATTTGCTTTAGTATTTTTATGCTTCAGAGTCTTTTCTGACATCCATTTTGGTCTCTTTTTTTTCTGTCTTGTCTTCTTTAATGACCTTTGCTTTCTTCCTGTATGATGTTCAGCTCTGATGCTCTGTGGTCATTAGTGTCTAATGAGTCAAATCTGTTCTTGAGATGATCTCTATATTTGGTGGGATATGTTATAATTTGTCTCATAAGGACTTATTTTATTTTTCATCAGCTTCAGCCTGAGCTTGCATATGAGTAATTGATGGTCTGTTCCACAGTCTTCACTTAGCCTTGTTTTGGTTGATGATATGGAGCTTTTCCACAGTCTCTTTCCACAGCTGTAGTCTATTTGACTTCTGTGTATTCCATCTGGTCAGGTCCATGTGTATAGTTGTCTTTTATGTCCTTTAAAAAAGCTATTTGCAATGAATAGACCTTTATTTTGCAATATTCTATCATGCAATATCCAAGATTATTTCTATCTCCAAGGTCATAGTTTCCAACTACTGATCTTTCTTTGTTTCCAACCTTTGCATTCCAAACACCAGTAGTTATAAATACAACTTGATTGCATGTTTGATCAATTTCAGACTTAAGAAGTTGGTGGAATTCTTTATTTTCATCATTATTAGCTTTAGTGGTTCGTGCGTACATTTGAATAATATTAGCATTAACTTGTCTTACTTGTAGGTATGTTGATACTATCCTATCACAGACATTATATTTCAAGATAGATATCGAAATATTACTTTTGATGATACAAGTGATGTCATTCCTCTTCAATTTTTTATTCGCAGCATAGAAAACCATAAGATTTTCTGAATTTAAAATGACCAATACCAGTCCATTTCAGATCACTAATGCCTAGGATATTGATAATTATGCATTCCATTTAATTTTTGACAAATTCCTATGTTCCTACATTCATCCTTTGTATATTCCATTTTCTGATTATCAATGGATGATTACAGCTGGTTCTCATTTTGTGTTATGCTCCATCAGCCAATGAAGGTCTTGAATGTTTCATTCCATTTGCATCATCACTCTACTTGATGGAGGCAGCTCTTCCCCACTCATATTTTGAGTGCCTTCCAACCTGAGGGGCTCATCTTAAAACACTATATCTGTTAGTACTCTGGTGCTATTCATAATGTTTTCATCTTCTTGTACCATATCTGAAAATGTTCTGCTGTATTTCATAAGGTTTCAGTGGCTCAATATTTGCAAGTAGTCTGCTTCTCTCCTTCATTCTAGTCTTTCTTATCTGGAAGTTCTAATGAAACCTGTCCACCATGATTGACACTCCTGGTATTTCAACCACCAGTGGCAGTTTTCAGTATCACAACAACATGTAAGTACCATAATATGACAAACTGACAGACTCATGGTGGATGATTGTTGATAATTCTCATCAAGTTGGCTCCGACTCATAGTGACCCTGTATATGGTTTCCAAGGAGTGGCTTGTGGGTTTGAACTTCCTACTAGCCATGTGGTTTCACACTTATCCTACAGTGCCAAATCAGGATAGCCTCAATTTGGAAGTATTCTTTCTTCCTGTATAATATTTACTTTTTGGGTTCTTAGACCTGTCTTAGTCCTGGTAGACTCTTGTAGTCTTGAAGTGGTACCCTGTATTTCAAATATGTCTTTTCAACAATTCTGCTCTATTTAAATTCAATCATTAAAGAAATCACATAAATTTATTCAAAATCAGATATACTTTTCAATATTTATGGTCAATTCATGCATAAATATACACTAATTCAGTTATGATATTAAATATTTATAGTCAATTTCAAGAACATACAATGTTTTGATGTTATTCTCTACATGTTATACTTGTAGTAGCAATTAGGAAAATACTATGTTCAGTTCTCAGTGGTTGTAGCTTTCTATTAATGCTTAAAATATTATTTAAAATTAGTGTCTTAGATGTTGCTGTGTAATCACCACAAGGAAATGAAATACTGAACAATGTAGTAGAGGAGAAATTTAAAACAGAAACTTCTATGTGTTTTGCAACCACACCAAACTTGTTTTCTTTCATGGTTGATAAGCAAGATCAGAAAGGTATTTTAGAAGAATGAGAGGTCTTCACTTTGTGAGGAGAAAGAAAATGGGATCTCAGGAAATATCAATGCAGGAACAGGAATGATTTTGAAGAACAATACTCATTTTGATGCATAAATTATCCTGTACCTGAAAACAAAATGCATTTAATTATGTTGCAACAACCATTAAAATCAACAGCTATGAGGCTTGTAACACAGTGTGTTAAATCAAGAGTTTGTGAGTTTGTGTAGAGAGGACAATACTTGACTTTTAGAAAAAAAAATATTGGTACATTTAATACAAAACAAGAAATAATACATATCTGACAAACTGAGACTTGTACAGGGTTTTGTTCTTAACACAGTGTCCTATGACACTGTAACAGGCATCTATGTTCTGGCTTAGGAGGACTAGCTTAGAGTAGATTTCTTGACAGAAAGATATACAATATCTAATTCTCTTCTCTGAATCCAATTGCCTTTTAACCCCTTTAAAATGTTTCTGTGATCCATATTTTAGCTTCTAATGCACACAAAACTTATACTACATGTTAAATAACATACAGTAGAAAAATATATTGTGAGAGACAGATTTTACTCTAAAAAAAAAAAAAAATGTATGGCATTGTATTGGTGCTTTTCCAGTAAAATGAAACTTCAAAAGTGCAGCTATAGGGAATTTTTTTGGCCTTTAACCTCATTGAAAATGTCACAATAAGTCCTTATGATTCAACCTAAAATTAGAAGTTTATGTGTATCTTTAGTCTCTGTCTGATAGAACCAGACTATTCTGTAATACAAGGCAACCCACGGAGGGAAAGTCATTTGGTGCCCCCACATAATATTCAGAAGTCTAGGTCTAAAAATAACTTGCCTTAAATATTTTCTATGGTGACACAAATGTTTCTAATAGAGAGGCAAGGTGGTTATAGACTTTAACATAAAACTGAAATGTAATAATCTATAAATGATTACTGTTCAGCACCCTAAGTTGAATGGACTTTACAGTCTCTGTTAGGTAACCAGAACTCTGTATACTATAAACATTAAGTAAGAATGTAACTAACTATTTACTGTCTTTCAGATAAAATATTGAAACAGCGACTAATGGTAGAAAGGAACTGAAATGATAAGTATTATTAGATTGATTATCCTTTGAGTCTATATATAAATAGATTTTCTGGATGGCTCAGGGTCTAATCTAATGCCATTTCTTCATATCTCCACTTAAATTTTACTTTGGTACACATGTGTTTACATCCTTTGTTATTTAAAAAAAAAAAACTGTCACATAGCAAAAGGAAATTGTTGGGATTTTAAATTCTTTTCTTAGGTTAGAATTAATAGAACAGAAATAAAATGGTAAAATGTTACATCTGAAGACAGATGTTTCTCACAGGTCAAATTATTAGCAGTAGAGATGTTAAGTTCACATTTATATTTGTAATTTAGTTATATTACCAAGCATTTTGAAGTAGAAAATATTTCAGAATTAGAAGTTAGAGAGCCTATGCTCTAACTAGTTGTCCTATATCATTATCAGAATTTCTCAATTGTTAAAATGAGAGTTATGTCTACTTTGAAGGTTATGTAAATATGACTCGAGATATTGGTAAAGTAATTAATATAGTTAATTGGATCATGGTTGTTGTAGTTCTTAAGTGCCATCTAGTCCATTCTGATCCATAGTGATCTTATATAGAGTTTTTGAGGAACGGCTGATGAACTTGAACCGCCTACATTGTTGTTCAAACCCACTTTGCAGTCCAACACATTAACCCTCATCACCAGACCAGTACTCCTTTGGATGATGATAGGGCAATGTTTATCACTTCTACATGAAAAGCATTTACAGCATATTTTGATTATCCAGTTATTTGTAGAATTGAGTTGTATAATACTATCTGCTGAGAGACACATATGATACTAGTGGCATAAAAGTTTCAGTTCAAATAACAAAAGTGATTTAACACCAGCAATAAAAATGGAAGGGCACAATTTAGAGGGCTCTGGTTGACTTCTGTTAAGACAAATATGGATTCCAATATGGCGTATTGTACAATATACAAAAACAATGGCTAACAGTGGGGAGAAGGATCAAGTTAAATTTATACTTTTCCATCAGTGAGAAGAATTGTCTTTCAACTTTTTTTAAAATTAAAAAGTATAGTAAAATTGGGACGTTATTACGACTTTAGTTTGTGTGAGAAATGAACTCGTTTGGAAATTTGATGTAGTAAAAATCATCAAATGTGTCATTGGTTTAATACTCATGGTCTCAGGAATTGAGGAAATCGTAGAGATGAGGAAACTGAGGTCCTTAGAGTGTCTGTAACTTGCCCAAAGTCACACAGCTGGCTGGCAGCAGACCACATTCCCAGATCAGGGTTTTGTCCTACAAGCTGAATATCCAGCTGCTAGCCCTAAGGTGCTATATTAATGACATTTTCATTAGCTGTTCTTTCTTTCTGTAAACTTTCATTGTTTTATGTTTACTTCTAGATTACCATGTACTTTATATACTTTCCATAAAATATAAGCAGTTATTTCTTTGAAAAATAATAAAATTAGCTTTATCCTAAAACTTGAAACCTTAAAAATTATTTTATATTAATCTCACCATTAAAACTAGTCAAACAAATCGAACATCTGAGAAAAAGCTAACGAGAAAAGACCTTTGTAAAAGAGCAAAAACATATTCTTTCATCCCTGAGACTGATTTGACTCAGAAAATATTATATTCCCTCATATTTTCATGATTCAAATTAAAGTAGAAAATAATCTTGGCCACAATATGGCTATTTGATATGACACTTCTGTTGAATTACTTTAAAGACAATTCTGGGGATTTTAGGCATGACAGAAAAAAAATAATGAAGCAAAAAAGATTGAAAAATATTTTAGGAGCAGAAAAAGGGGTGAATGATATTTTATGATTCTTGCTAGTAAGTATATGATAAAGGCATAAGAAAAGCAAGAAGGAGTAGCATGAAAGGAAACACAGAAACACTACAATATAATAGGGTGGGAAGACCAGGGAACACAGGGCAGAGAGAAAAGAATTGCATATGGAGGGGTGGGGTACTGACATAGGAAATGCCTTCAGCTGTCACACAGGGTTACCACTTCTGTAACTAGCCCATATTGATCTAGTTTAATCCTCTTCAGCACACTCCCTCTTATTTTGACTGCCAGAAAAAAAAAAAAAAATTAAATAGAGGAATTTTACTAGGTAGAGTCTATTCTTACAGAAAAGTGCATCTTCTGCTGAACTGAAATACAGAAGAGTTCTTAATGATTCAGATCACATGAATTCTAAAACCTATTCAAATTAGATCATGTAAAATGCAAAAGTAACACCAAATTACCTATTTTCTTTAAGGTTTTATGTATTTTTAGTTCTGATCCATAATCACATATGACACAGCACATGACTTAATCTCCTAATGCAACAAAGTATGTTAGTTACCCTGGCTCAGAGGATTATAGAATTTTAGAGCTAAAAGGTGTAACTTAATTCAATTCTTTTTTTTAAAAAAAAGCATTATATTGTTCTTTAGATGAAAATTTACATAGCAAATTAGTTTTCTCAATCAGTAGTTTACACATAATGTGACAACCCTAACTCTATTTCTATTCTGGTCTACCTATTTCCATTTGAGATGCCAGTCTTGCTCAGTCTTGTCATCTTTGGTTTTAGACAACTGTTGCCCTGTTGACCTGGTATAGTTAACTGTTGCGAGAAGCACATTCTTTACATAGTTTGTTTCATAGTCATGTCTATTATTTGGTTGGAAGATGGCTTCTGGGGGGTGTCTTTGGTTTCTAGTTCCTAAAGTTATCTTTCTCATCAGTAAGTCTGGTTGCTTTTTGTTTGTCTCTTAACCAATTGTAACCTGAGTCTTCTGTTGTGGTCTTGGTCAGGATGTGTTGTAGTGGTAACCAGGCACCACCACGTTCCTCTGTTGTTTAGTTTTGTTTTTATCTTAAAACCTCAACTTCAGAAAAGATATAAAGACGACATCTGAAATATGTTCTAAATCTTTCAAGCTATTAAAAAAAAATGGGTTTGTTGATTTTCTAAGTCTTCAATTTTAGTCTCCTAGAATTTTTTTTCTTCATCATAGGTTGGCTATGATTATGACTACATGCACAATTACTTCATTGAACTCAGTTTTTAATGAATGCAACCATTATTATGACTTAACTGGTAGGAAGTAATATAAATCTGCCTGTGATCATTAGTGTTTGTAATAGGATGAGTCTAGATTTTTAGATGCAATAGTCAGCCTTCATTTATTGTGAACTAAAGACAAGGATGATCAAAGATTTTTCAAGAAGAATAATAATCCTGGTGTGGCTCTGTGGGATAAAGCACTGGACTGAAAGATTGGCTTTAACCACAAGGTTGGTGTTTCAAACTCATCACTTGCTCTGTGGAAACTCTGTACAGGGTGCTATGAGTTGGAACAGACTCAACAATGCTTAACAGCATCAGCATAATAGAACATTATTATATTACTTAAATCTTACTTAAACAAACATTTTGTCAATTAGGCATTGAGAATTAAAATGAAAATCCAGAGTTGTGGATATATATATATATTTTTTTCTTATTTTAAAAGTAAATACTGTTATCACTCATGCTTCAAGTTATATTCATATGCCTAATGTTCTCCAGGAATCTCTTCTATTTCAATAAATAATTAGCCATTCTTCTTGTTGGCTAATAATATTCATTTTATTGAACTTTTACATCAGTAATTTATTGAACTTTCCTATCCAGTAATTAAGTAATTAAGAAATTTCTAGTGCAGACCTGCACTGAGGTCCTATTTTTTTTTTTTTTTTTTTATTCAGCTCAATTAAGAAGAGCACTTGCTTGCTTTTATCTTAGTAATATACTATTACTTCTTGCATTCTTAATGCCAGATAATACATTGGTGTTTATGCTACCCTTCTCTGCTTCTTGAACTTATAACTAGATTAAAAAATCCACTGAGCAATTTTGTATGATATGGACACTTTCTTCAAACAGGTTAAGATGAGAGTAACAGTGAGGTAGCAGGTCAAGATGAAGGCAAATTTGCAGGGATATTCTCAGACACTTGCACACCTGCTTGCATTATACCTGACTTTAGTGGAGAATGTTATTAATCCTCCACTTTAATGAATACTAAGCTTTCACACAATATTTAAAATGAATTTCCAACCAGTGTCCCTTCACAGTGCTACAGCAATTCCATAATCTTCCATTAGACTTTGCAACTGGAAGAGAGAAAACAAAACATTTCAAAGCCATTGAACACAGTGAAGCAGGACAAAGTTAGTTAATATGATGTTTTCATAATTTTGGCATAAAAGAAAATAATGTATGGCTTTACTATTTCTATGAATTTTATGGATCTATATAAAAAGAAAATTGTCCAGTTGCTTATTTTGTATATGAGAATATTATTATCAATATTTTTCTATCAAAACATCCAATCTAAACGGTTGTTGTTTGTTATTAAGTGCCATAAAGTCAATTCCAACCCACAGTGAGGAGAAGCTGGTGAGCTTGAACTGCCAACCTTGCAGTTCAAATGGCTTTGTAGTCTGGTGCATTAACCTGCAGTGTTAGGTTCTCCAATATTTCTCCTCAATAAATCTGCTCTGATCTTTTTTAAAACTTAATAAGTGTTTGATGAATAAATGATCACTTTTCCATGACTTTAGTCCAACTTTTCAGAAAGCAAAAATGAGAATACATTCCAAAGAGATAACTTGTAAATGGTTGGTTATGTTTATAGGTAATATAAAGTTAATGGAAAAAATATTCAAAAACTGGCAACAAATGTTGCTGCTCTTCTGCTATTTGTCTGGTGTCACAGCTTTCTGTCCCTGGTTCAAGGAGGCTTAATGCATAGGGGGCATTCTGGGTTCCAAAGGGTGTACTTGGCTTCTGTTTCTTCTTTGATAGTAGTTAAATCATTTTCCTGTTTCTGAGATAACTCATTTTATACTCAAGCTAGACTTGCAAGTTTTTACAGTCCCAATGAACTTTGTTAACCACTCACAATGGAATCATAATCCTATCAGCATCTTCTTTCACTTTCTTTTACCTAGACACTGAGGGTAAAAAATGTTATTTGGTTGGTGGGAGTTACAAAGACTCTAGGAAGAGAGTCACATGGAGTAATTCACTGCACTGCAATATCCCTTTATAACATTAGCATAAAATCCAAGTAGATATCTAAATAAAATGGTTACATTTCAAATAAGTAAGAGAAAGCTATAATCTTTTCACCTGTGAAATTAGTATTAGCAACGGACTTAGAAATAGATAATGTCTTTGTACCACAATCTGGCCTGATCTCAACCCTCATGTATTAGAGACCTGAAGACATGGAATGGAAGTTATTTGCAAGGTCTGAGATATACACTGAGCTCTTCTAGGATATTTTGTTGTGAAATGCCTTTGAGTCAGTTCCAACTAATAGTGACCCTGTATAGGGTTTCCGAGGAGCAGCTGGTGAGGTTTGAACCACTGACCTTGTGGTTCAAACTGATCTTGTGAGTCAATGCTTTATCTCACAGTACCACACCAGGACTCCTTCTAGGATACAGGAATTATAAAATCGATTTCCTTTAGTCTAACTTGTGGGAAACAAATGTTAAAGCAGTCAATTAGACATTGGAAGAGTTAGAAGAACTACTCTACCATTTATTCTGACTTCTAAATAAGACCATATATTTTGGAGCCTTGGAAGTACTGTAGGATAAACACAGGGCTGCTGGCTGCATGGTCGGCTGTGAAACCCACCAGCCATTCCATGGAAGAAAGATGAGACTTTCTGCTCCTGTGAAGATTTACAGCCATGAAAACCATATCTAAATAGGGAGGCTGTCAGTCAGAATCAACTCTACGGCAGTGGGTTGGGCTTTTATAATCTTGGTCATACTCAATTTTCATGTGTTCTTGTACTTCTTTGTTCATTTCAATGACTTTATGACACATCATCAGGAAAGAGTCATCACTAGAAATCTGTTATCAGGTGAAGCTTGTATGGTCATAATTGAGCCAGGTTGTCCGATTTGGACCCAAAATGATCCAGATACACACTTAGGTCTTAGCCACTGTCTTCTGCCACCTAAAGGGTTACTTTAGTACAGAACTATAGAAGAACAACTCACAGATATAAATCTATGAATCATTACATTAAGTCACTAATTATAGACAATGTTATTAATTTAAAAAATTCTCACATTGGACATGTTTCAAGGATAATTTACATAACATAGGTCATATTTAATGTATAAATTTTAATGATGATATGAAATTGAAAATGTAATTATACATTTACCACCATTACTTGCCAAAGTCAAGAGAATCTCCAGAGAGATATCTTTATATGGCCCAAATTTGTGGATTTTGCCTGAATTTTGGAAGTGTCTATCTTTTCTATCCTTTTGTATATTACCAATATGGTTCTACTCACTGAGCACTACACTGTGACCCCCATTCTGATCAGAATGATGGGTTCCTTTGGTCATTGTCATTTATATTTTTTGAACCATGGTATAGTGCTATTCTTAAAAGAGTAAAACCTGGATTCAGCTTGACTTTTAACAGAAACATCACTGTAAATCAACCAGAAACATGGCACTGTCCAGCAGACAATAGAATTCCCCTGCAACCCTAAAGCAGTTCTCTCAGAAGTGTGTGTAAACTAGAATTTTTCCTCAAGCGGCCTGGGAGCACTGCTGAGTCCTTTCTTTTGAACCTCTTTAAGCTAAAGGGTTTGTAACTATTTGTGTCTATTGTGAAGCTGACAAGGACGCCCCATGCCCACTAATGACCTGAAGCCATCAACCTAGCTTAAGAGTGGAGAGTGCTCTAGTTGATGCTCACACAGTTGACAACTAGCACCTCTCACAAAGCAATGAAACTAAGAAGGGGCATCCAAGTTCAGTGGAAACCCAAGTTCAGAGATGAGGCTGAGAACAGAACAATGGTAACCTGCACAGTACCACTGAGGAGCTACAAGACCAAAAGTGCACCACACAGACACGACTACTACAAAGAAAAAAGTTGACTCCTAGAACATTTTCACTGCAATCACCCCAAAAAGTAAACCTCTCTCAATAGTGTAATCTGGCATGTCAGTGAATGGTTGATTGTACAACTGAATTATATTTTATGAGTTTTTAATTTTATTTGCTCTTATATTTTTATGTTTCAACATATGAATCCATAAAATTAAGAATCATATACTGAGTTCATTAAGGAGACAATCCTTCAAGAATTTCCAAATGAAAAATTAGCACAGTAATTTCTAATTTACTTCCAAAAATAAATGAATACCAACACACACACACACACACACACACACATACACACGTGCTCTTGTAGAAATAGAGAATGGTAGAACTTAAGTTTTGGTGTCCTAGAGCCATATTGTATAACATTGCAACCCATACTCATTTGGTTCTTGCATTTTTCACTGTTACTAAAAGCCCTGTACAGGGTCACTATGGGTCAGAATCGACCCAACGGCACTTGACAATAACAACAACAAGGGGGTATCATTACTTTTAGACACAGTAGACTTTACTTGAAGCTAGTAGTTATACTCTGCACATTTTATATGTAAGTTTTTAAAGACAGAGAAAAAAATTACCAAGTCAGAATGGAAAATGACAGGGACTTTGAGTGTTATCTACTCCAAAAATTTGTTTTAAGTGTCAGTTAACTATGGCCCAGAGAGATTTAGTTATTTACCCAAAGGCATACAATTTACTAGTAGTTGAACTGGGATTAGACCTTGTGTTCTAATTCAAATTCAATCAGGAATAAAGCAAAATTCCTATTGTTTTTTGGAGTATTTTAAATAAACTCCAGTGATGAGAGAAGAGAGACTAATTATTTCATAACTGCTCAAATATTATAGTTATATTTGGTCACTTCTAGTCATGGGATTTCCTGAGAATAACTAAAAGTTATTTTCAGAACTAAAAGTTCCTGAAATCCACATAAGTCTTTGTTTTAAAACTGTATGTAACTTGTTTCATACCTTTATGAGTGTTATGACTGCTTTTGTAATAACCCTTCTACCAATCCTTTTTACTGTTTAAAAAGTTACAATCTCATAGAAGTGATTTGATTTGATTTTAAACTGGCACTTCCAAGTGACAGTATTTCCTCAACAAATCACTTGTCTTTTAAAGGAGACTGTTGATGCGGTATCATCATAGGGATAATGTAGGATATAATTAGTCCGTTTCAAATTTCCTGCCTTTAAATTAAAAAAAATACATTAGCTATGTCTATCAAAGAAGATGATGTATCAATGCATGAAAGATCACTGTATCTTTATAAATATGTCTTAGCAAGTGGAACAGCCCATTAATCTAGAACTTATTGCAACAAAACTAGTCAAAGTCGATATGAGGCCACTGGAGTACGTCCTAACTGTGCTCTAAGACTTATGAAAATGAAAAATGGTCAGTTTTATTCCTAATATCTTGCCTTATTTTCTTAAACTACTCATATCCTTTATTGTACCCATCAATCAAGTCTTGCCTACAGTTACAAAGTGGAAATAAAAAGCACCTTGGAAAACAGGAAAAAATAGTAAATGATGCCAACACTTTGTCATTTTATCTGAGACTCTAAGTGTGACAGAATTATGCATCTCTTAAAACAATCCCTCTTCAATTCAAACACAACTTCTGGGATAAATCTGTATTGGAGTGGTGATCTGATTCATACCTCTGAATAAAAGGAAACTCTTTCATGAAATAGTTAATTGATACATTTCATATATATATGCATGAGTGTTCAGCATAATGCTGGAAATAACAACCATTAGTCATTCGGGTTCACGTTATTTATGTAACCCATTCAGTGCCTTTGTAGAATCTGTCATCTGTCATGTTTTTATCCAAACCATTAACCTTATATGCATGCGAAAGTTGGACAGTGAATATGGAAGACAGTGGAAAAATTTATACTTTTGAGTTATGGACTTGGGGGAGAATATTGAAAGTGCCATGGGCTGCCACAAGAACCAATAGATCCATTTTGGAAGAAGTGCAGCCAGAGTGCTCCTTGGAGACCACGATGGCCAAACTTCGTCTCTCATACTTTGGACATATTGTCAGAAGGAACCAGTCACTGGAGAAGGATATCATGTTTGGTAAGGTGGAGGGTCACAGAAAAAGAGAAAGACCCCCAACAAGATGGATTGGCCAAGTGTCAGCCTCAATGGACTCAAGCGTGGCAACAGTAGTGAGGTTGGTCCAGGATCAGGCAGTATTTAATTCTGCTGTGCATAAGTTCACAATGGGTTGGTACCAACTCAACAACAACAACCCGTCTTGTCCTGTTGTGGTGGTTTAAACCCTCCAGCTACTTCTTTGAAACCCTATATAAGGTCAATATGATGACTGTACGGCACCGAACAGCAACAACCCATCTTGATCATTGGGGCATACAGCAGGCCTCTTTCTGCTGAAAAGAATCATGTAAAAATGTGCTCTAGGTGGTGTGTTAGCGTAGTGGTTACGAATCGGGCTGCGAACCTTAAGGTCAGCGGTTCGAAACTACCAGCTGCTCTGCGGGAGAAAGATGAGGCTTTCTACTCCCGTAAAGATTTACACCCTCGGAAACCCTGTACAGGGTCGCTATGGGTCGGACCCAACTCGATGGCACTTAACAACAACAACAACAGGTGGTGTGTTAAATTTGCTAGTTAGCTTTTCAATAACCCTTGGTGAAATTTTTCATGGTCTGCTAGAAAGCAGCGATTATCCTGTTCCACACTGTGGTCTTCAATGCCATATGTGAGTTAGCCGACTTTGTCTCATTTGACTCTCCCATTCACATACTTTTTGGTGTCTGTTGTGGTTGCTAAGTGCCATCGAGTCAGTTGCGACTCAACAACCCTGTATAGGGTTTCCAAGGAACAGCTGATGAGTTTGAACTGCTGACCTTGCAGTTTAAACTGACCTTGTGATTGAGTGTTTATCCTAAAGTGCCACACCAAAACTAGAATATGTCAAACTCATTTTAGTTTTAGAAACTTTGCAGTTATGATCCCCTCTGCAGCCTATTCTTGCTATTCAGAGTTGAGTTTATATGTTTGTTGTTATTGTTGTTAAGTGCCACTGACTGGCTCTTGTTGTTGTTATTAGGTTCCATCAAGTCGGTACCGACTCATACTGACCCTATGCACAATAAAACTAAATACTGCCCAGTCCTGTTTCAACTTCACAATTGTTGCTATGTTTGAGGCCATTGATGCTGTCACTTTTCCAATTCATCTTGCTGGGGTTTTTCTTCTTTTTCTCTGATCCTCCACAATACCAAACAAGCTATCCTTCTCCAATAACTGGTCCTTCCTGACAATATGTCTGAAGTATGAGAGACAAAGTCTGGCCATCCTGCCTTCCAAGGAGCACTTTGGTTGTACTTCATCCAAAACAGATCTATTTGTTCTTTTGGCAGTCCAAGTTACTTTCAATATTCTCCTCCAACATCATAACGCAAATGCATCAATTATTCTAAGTCTTCCTTATTCACTGTCCAACTTTCGCATACATATAGGTTATTGAAAATACCATGGCTTGGGTCAAGCGTATCATGGTCTTCAGGCTGACAGCTTTGCTCTTCAACACTTTAAAAAGGTTTTGTGCATCAGATTTGCCTAATGCAATATGTCTTTTGATTTCCTGACTATTGCTTCCATGAGTGTTAATGGTTGATGCAAGAAAAATGAAGTCTTTGACAACTTCAATCTTTTCTCCATTGATAAGGATATTGTTTATTGGTGCAGTGATGACTATTTTTCTTTTCTTTATATTGAGATGCAACCATACTGAAGGCTATGGTCTTTGATCTTCATCAGTAAGTATTTTAAATCCTCTTCACTTTCATCAAGCAAGGTTGTATCATCTGCATATCTCAGGTTGTTAATGAGTCTTCCTCCAAACCTGATGCCATGTTTTTCTTCATAGAACCCAGCTTCTTGGATTTTTGCTCAGCATACAGATTGAATAACTGGTAAGAGAATACAACTCTGTCACATAACTTTCCTAATTTTAAATTATTTAGTGTTCCCATGTTCTGTTCGTACAACTGCCTTTTGGTCTATGTGCAGGTTCCTCGTGAGCACAATTAAGTGTTCTGGAATACTCATACTTCACAATGTTGTCCATAGCTTGTCTTGATCCACACAATAAAATGCCTTTGCATAGTCAATAAGGCACAGGTAAATGTCTTTTTGGTATTCACTACTTTCAGCCAAGTTCCATCTGACGTCAACAATGGCATCGTCATTCCATGTCCTCTTCTGAATCCCACTTGATTCTCTGAAAGTTCTTTGTCAATGTTTGGTTGCAGCCATTTCTGTATTACCTTTAGTAAAACTTTACTTGTATGATATATCAATAATATTGTCCGATAATATCTGTATTCTGTTGGGTCATCTCTCTTTAGAATGGGCACAAATACTGATCTCTTCCAATCAGTTAGCCAGATGGTTGTCTTCTAAACTTCCTGGCATAGGTGAGTGAGTGCCTCCAATGCCGCCTCACTTTGTTGAAAGATTTCAATTTGTATTCCATCAATTCCTGGTGCCTTGTTCTATCCTAATGCCTTCAATGCACCTTGGACTTCTTCCTTCTGTATTATTGGCTCTTCATCATATGTTACGTCTTGAAATGGTTGAACACTGACCAACTCATAGCAATCCTGTATAGGGTTTCCAAGGAGCAGCTGGTAAGTTTGAACTGCTGGCCTTGTGTCAAACAGACCTTGTGATTGAGTACTTATCCTATGTTGTTGTTGTTGTTAAGTGTCGTTGAGTTGGTTCCGACCCATAGCGACCCTGTACAGAGTTTCTGATTATAGTGACACATATATAATCTCTTTAGGATTCTGTGACCATACAATAAATAGCAGCCCCTTCTTACGTCTCATACACTTACATGTTCATTTTTTTTTTTTTTTTTTCTTTTCCATATAACAGTACATAGCACTCTACAAACTTGGTCATTCTTTGATTACCTGTTCATTCTTTTTCTTCTTCCTCCTCTTATATATATTCTAAGGAGCTCTGGTAGCGTAGTGGTTACAAATCGGGCTGCGAACCACAACAACAGTTCGAAACTACCAGCTGTTGCAGTGGAGAAAGATGAGGCTTTCTGCTCCTGTAAAGATTTATAGCCTTGGAAACCCTGTACAGGGTCGCTATGAGTCAGAACCGACTCCACGGCACATAACAACAACAAGTAACAAGTGAGCATGCATTTTGACTCTCCTGTGCATTTGTATGTCTCTATCACAAACAATGCCTGGCACATCATAGACACTGAATAAACATTTTCAGTTCAATGAATTTATTAAATACAAATACTTTGGAAGCATCATGGATATCCATTATCCTGGTAATACCTGGAAACATTTCTAAGTTTCCTTTAATGTATCATCCTAAAATGTCAGTTGCTAGAACATGAGCTGGTTTTATGGTGGTGGAGGTTATGTGCTGTAGAGTCGGAACCAACTCTTAGTGACCCTATACAGGGCTTCCGAGGCTGTAAATCTTTATGGGAGCAGAAAGCTTCATCTTTCTCCTGCAGAACAGCTGGTAGTTTAGAACTGCTGACCTTAAGGTTCACAGCCCGATTTGTAACCACTACACTACCAGAGCTCCTTTGAGCTGGTTTTATAGAATTGCTGAAATCGCTAATAACGTTTTCTAATTTCCCATTGCCAAAATTACAGAAACAGGCTTCCTGTCTTTTGATGATTTTTTGTGTTTCTTGGTTTGTTTTACATCACAGATAGTTATCTCTATGCCCGTGAAGAAATTCCAAAATCATTGTTCTATTTTAGAACAATTTATTGGAATCTGTGTAAAGTAACATAATTACAGAGAATAGGAAAAAATGTGTGCCTTAGTGTAAATCTTTATTGAAGTCGATGTATCACCAAGATACAGGGAAGATAAAGGAGTTCCTGGGTGGTACAAATAGTGAAGCATGAAACTACTAAGGCTGTCCTCTACCTCCTTCTCCTTCCCAGATATCACTGTTTTTCTCCCAGTAGATCCAATCATTGGAAACTCAGGTGCAAAGGTGCCCTCTGAGGTGGTGCAGTTAGTATGGGTCAGCCACCAGAGCACTGAGCTGGTGGTAAGGAATGAAGACTGAATCTACTGGGGCAAACCAAAGATTTCCAGTCCAGGTAACAGGTAATTTAGGAGAAAGCCAGATAACCTAAGGAAGAAAGATTTTTAACAAATAGTCCTTTGCTTTGGGGACTCTATCAATTCTTCCTTGTATACATTCCTAAGAAAAGAATCTTTGTGAATAAAATTTTCTGCTAATGATTAATTTTAGGAATATGTTTATAAAAGTCCATTTTATTAACAATGCTACATTCCCTGCCTGCCAGTACTCCCAGAAACCTTCTTGGCCCTTTTGAATTCCTTCTTCATTTTCACCACAGCCAAAGTGATCTTAAAACATATCATTCCTTTCTTGAAGTCCTCCAATGCCTTCTATGAGCACTTAGAACAAAATCTAAAATTTTTGTTGTTAACAAGACACTGTGAAATCTGGCTTCTACCTCCCTCTCAAGCTTCAAATTCACCTGCTACCACGTTCCCTATGGCTTACTACTTTATGGGCACGCAGACCTTTTTTTTTTTTTTTTTTTTTCTGATTTCTGAAATTTCACAACACTTTCTGTAAGCTGAGAAATGAAAGATTAGTGGGAATAAACCCAAAGAACAGAGACAGCTAAAATATCATTTGTGTTTAAACCCATCTGGTGAAGGTTTTGTAATCTGAAAACAGCATTATTCTGTCTCCCTATTCTTTTAAATGGTATTCAGTGGAGAAGATCTGTTTCTTTCCATATTGAGAATTTGGGAAGGTCTTGAAGTTTCCTGGTCATTCTCAGATATTAAATCTGCTTCTAATTATTTCTGGTTATGAAACTATTGTATTTCCACAGTTAAAATACTTGTCCCCCTGTATGTCACGTAAAGTTCCACAGGAGAAAAAGACAGAGTAAGATAGATATAAGAAATGTATTACAAGGAATGGGTTTACACTTCTGTGGCTGGTAGCTAAACAAATTTGAAATTTGTAGGGCAAGTTAGCAGGAAGGGCAGGCTGGAAATTCCTGGGCAGAAACTGATACTAGACCACAGATCGGAAAGCTTTTTTTCCTTAAGGAAACTTCAGGTCTGTTTATAAAGTCTATCTGATGATTGGATCAGATCCACCCAATTTATCCCAAATAATCTCCATTACATGCAGTCAACTGATTATTGTTGTTAAGTGCCATTGAGTTGGTTCTGACCCTGTATAGGGTTTCTGAGGAGTGATTGGTGAGCTTGAACCATCACCTTGCCATTCAAACTGACTTTGCAGTCCAAAGCATTGCCCCACAATGTCACACCAGTCAACTGATAGTAGATCTTTACCATATCAACCAAATATCTTCACAAGAGTATTTGATTGAATACCTGGAGACCATAGCCTATTCTGTTGTTGTTGTTGCTAAGTGCTGTGGAGTCAGTTCTGACTCATAGTGACCCCCATATAGAGTTTCCAAGGATTGGCTGGTGAATTTGAATCACCAGTTAGCAGTCTGTTGCTGATCAACAGTGCCACAAGTTGACAAATAAAACTGACCATCATCATAAAACAACAATAACAACAAAACCCACGTTTAATTATTTGATTCTAACTCATAGTGACCCTCTATAGGGTTTCTAAGATTATAATTATTTACAGGGACAGATAGCTTCATCTTTCTCACACAGATCTGTTGGTGAGTTTGAAACAAGGATACAAGGTAGCCATCGAATGCCTAACCCACCAAACACCAAACTTGGTTTAGTGTCAATCTTCTCCCCTAACCTAGTCAGCTTGTTATACAGAAGGGCAGGGAGGAGTTTAGCACCAGGGCAGGGAGGAGTTTAGCACCATCGCTCATCTACTATTCCTCCTTATCATCTCCCATACTCACTTCCCCCATGGATTTCAACCTTCATTGAAAATTGAATATACCTTCATTTCTACAATGTATGTTTTGTAGAATTTCTTTAGCTATTCTAGAATTACACTCATGATACAACTTACTATAACTCATAAATGGAAAAAGAAAAAAAGAAACTCTGATAGAAAGAAATAATATAATATATAACTCTGATATAAAGAAATAATCAGAAAGTGATTTACATCAAAATGTGCTATATAATAAGTCTATAAAAGCTGAAGTACAACTTCATTAGAATCATAATGAAATAAAATAATGAGGTTGATCTCTGTCATAATCATTATGAATGTGACAACTACAAATGCAGAATGATGCAGGTATGTTATATCAGTAAGTCAGTAAATATCAAAAGTGATATGGATGATAAAATTGATTTTCCAAAATGGTGAAGAATTGTTGCTAAATGCTTTACACAAAGAATTGTTATTTTTTATATGTGTGTATTGTTATTATCAACTTCCATAGCAGAAGAATCACTGTAAAACCCAATGCATTTTAAATGATGCAAAAAATACTTAGTGTCTAAGTTCAGATTTTTATAAATAGATTTCATCTAAATGAAAATGCAATGGGATAACAGTTCATTTAAGCTATCTAGTGCATTCCAGTTGCCGTCAAGTCAATTCTGACTCTGGTGATGCTATGTCTGTCCGTGTAGAACTATGCTCCATAACATTTCAACACCTGATCATTGTTTCTATGGTGTAAATAGCCAGACCTTCCTTCTGAGGTGTCTCTAGCTGGACTCCCAACTCCAACCTTTCAGTCGGTTACTAAGCATGTTAACTAGTTGAACTAACCAGGGAATGCACTCAGGAAGTCTTGTAATCTATACCTTTCAGACTTTTCAGTTTGTGTCCCTGGGTCTTGTATCAATCCAGATATACAATATGTATAATATTGCTTATATGGCAAATGATTCTCTTAAAATGCTCAAAGTTATATTTGTCTTTTGCCTTAAAATATGCTGCCCTGGGGAGGAGGATGCTTTCTTAAAAGACCTTACATACAGATTTTAACTACATGCCTCTTTTTCATTTCTGTGTGTAATCATATTCACAGAAATGACTGAGCATCCTGCCAAGTTTTATTTTCATGCTTTTTAACTACATAAAGAATGGATTTTATTTGGTCCATTTTCTGAATGGAGCCATTGCAATTTAGTGGAGTCATTAAAATTGATCTAATTTCATAAAATAGGTAACCATGCAAGACTAAAACAAATAAAACATTTCTTAGGTAATAACCAATTTAATGCAAGTAAAAGGAGCTTTATTGATGATTAGAAATCCCATCTCTATATAGAATTAAGCTGTCTTTTGTATTATGCAGCTGCTCAGTGCCAAGCCAAAGTAGGTGCTCAATTAATCCTAAGGAAGTTTAATAATATTATTGTTCCATTAAGAGAGTCAAAAGAAAACAGCAACATCAGTGTAAATATAGAGTATTTGATGTTCTGGTTTATACAGAAGTCTGTGATATGCATAACAACAGAAACTGAAACATCTGCTGGGATCTGCTGTTACAATACAAGAGATAACAAAGTTAAGAAGGCCATTGTTTTTTCAGTACACTGAATCTACTGTTTGATTTCCTCTTAGATAATAAGGCGATTGGAGTCCTGGTGTGGCGCTGTAGGTTAATGCGCCAGACTGCAAAGCAGTTTGAACTGCAAGGTCAGTGGCTCAAGCTCACCAGCCACTCCTTGGAAACCCTGTACAGGGTCGCTATGGGTCGACTTGACAGCACTTAACAGCAACACCAATAGTAAGGTGATTACAGTGCAGATATTAGCTGACCACAGAAATATTCAATAAATTGAATTACTATTTTTTTTAAGCCATGAGCGCAATAAGCTTTATTTATGATGCCAAAAGAAGGCGACATGTTAATGTCATTCAGAGCTATCAACTTAGTGGTTATTTATGCAGATGTGTTCTTCGGAGTCTGTAATCCTTTTTTAATACTATTATATTTAGGTTTTGTAATATGCTTCATTCCTCTCTTCTGTGATCTGTTGATGAGAGCATTTTACTATTAGGCAATACCTTCTTCCAAAGAATACTGGGACAAAAAGAGAAAAGAAACTTAATATTTAAAAAAACAAAATGTTGAATTTTCAGGTAAAAATTGAAGATGATGATAAGGAAATAGATTTTCATTTTAATTCAATGTGTTTCATATCTCACAATTTTTTATTTAATTTAAAAGGTAAGATTTTGTCCCTATATGATATTAGCTTCGGAGCAAATGCCAGTGCATTCTAGAAGGAACATGTATATTGAGAAATAGAGACAGCACATAAACTTAAAATTTCCTTTTTGCCCAGGCTTTCCCTCCAAAGCTTAAAGACCCTTATGCCTTTGATGTTGTGAGAGGAGTAGTTTGAGCCCTTCTCTGCCTGCATTTTTCACTCTGCCTTCTAGTCATTCTGTGTTTTGATCTGTGTTTCCATCTGGGCTTCCAAACATAGCGACTCTGGCATCTAATCCAACCAGTTTATTATCTATTGAAATACCTACTGCCTGAAGTGAATTTATTTTGGCAGCAATGACTTCTGATAGAGATGTATTTTGTTGTTTTTGTGAAAGACAGGTGAGCCTAAAGATTCCAAACTCATTCCCTGGTGACAATCCTTTGGCCTTTCCTCATGGCAAACTAGGGAGAAAGAAAAAAAAATAACCTTTCTGAACACATTTGTTTTTATTTGTCATTATTAACTTGTTTTGTCCAAAAGCCAGAAATCTCAGAGGCTAAAAATAAGATAGTAACATGCATAAGGAAATCAGATTATTATAACACAATTCAAGTAGACTCTCAAAGCTCCCTGAGGGCACATCTTCCCTCTTTCTTTCTAACTCTCTCTGTGTTGAGTTCTTTTTAACCTTTAGAATTTAATTTGTGAAGGATTATGGTTGTATCAAACTTTACAGAAACTGTACTTCTGAAGTGTTTACATGTTTTGTATTTTGATGGTTCACTTTCTGTTACATCCACCTGAAGCTGAAATCGAGGAATGTGTGAAGGGCGAAATTGTGTAAAAGGAACAGCTGAAAGGTCAACACAGAAACATTTATTTCAGTAATTTACATAATACATATTGTGCCTAAAAACTTACACTATTACCTTTTTGAATTGCATTGCAAAATGAAACTGGGTGATTTTTTAAAGATAAATTCTGTTTTGCAAACAACTTGAAAATTGATTTGTTAATGGTTGCTTCCACTTTGCTACTCGCTCTGCTCAAAGCTTGATTTCTGTATATTTCTCAGATTTGAATCTTATAGTCAAGCATTGTTGCAGCATGGCAATTAGAAAAGGCATATCATACATTCAGTTCTGTTTTACACATGCTATAACGTTTTAGTACTACTCATGCAGTGTCTTTCAGAAGTCTGTAAACATTATTTTTTAATACGGTAATATTGACAAGCTTAGAAACCTTATGGGTCAGTTCTACTCTGTTTTATAGTGTCATTCTGTGATGCTATAAGATCATCACTGGACTGTAAACTCTGTGGTTGACATTTCAAACCCTCCAGCTGATCCTCGGAAACCCTATGCAGGGTCACTTTGAGTTAAAACATCTCTTAACAACAACAACAATGAGTCATAATCAACTCAAATTTATGCACTAACTAAATGGCAGTTAGTTTAGTTTATTTATTTTATTTTTTTATATAGACTCTAAAATAAAGTTTATAAAGGTTATCCTAAAAAGAAATGGTATTCACAGTGGAGTACTTGAAATGTTCAAGTCATACATGTTGCATTATCTGCATTGTCTTATATTGGGTTCCTTGCAAAGGCAGATCTTGAGATGAGCATGTGAGTTGAGGTCGCTTTTGGGAGTCCTGGTGTGGCGCTGTGGGTCAGCGAGCTAAACTGTAATGTCGGCAGTTCAAGCTCACCAGCCACTCCTCGGAAACCCTGTATAGGGTCGCTATGGGTCGGAACCAATTCAACAGCGCTAAACAACAACAACAATCCTAGAAAGTACCTGTAAGGAAGTAGGGAAGTAAGATGGTGAAGGAACCCTATAAAGAGTGCTTTGTTTAACAGGTTCTTAATCTGGGTAACTCGTGTTCAGTAGATGACAGTACAGATTATGACTCTATGCCTCAGAAATATCTCAGATAAAGAAAATGAAAGTTAATATTTATAAACTCCCATCAATTATCCACCACTCATCTGTTAGTTTGATGTACAGTGATGGCTAACGTGTTGCTATGATACTGAAGCTATGCCACTGGTATTTCATGTACCAGTAGGTTCATCCATGGTAGACAGAATTCATTGGAACTTCCAGACCAAGAAGAACTAGGAATTGGGAATGGGGAGTCCACTTCTGAGAGATGAGCTATTGAAAATCTTATGAAGAACAGTGTAATATTGTCTAATATAGTGCCAGAAGATGAATCCCTCAGGTAGGAAGACACTCAAAATACAACTGGGAAAGAGCTGTCAACCTTCAAGATATGAATGGAGTAAGCTTTTGGTCTATTCATTTGCTGATAGAATATAATTCAAATAAGAAGAAATATCTACAAACATCTATTAAAAAATAGAACATGGAATGAACAGAGTTTGCATATAAGAAAATTGGAATTCACAAAAAAATGAAATTGAACACATAAAGATCAATGTCCTAGGCATGGGCATTTTTAATTGGATGATCATATGTTTTACTATGATGAGAATGAAAAATTGAAGGGGAATCAAGTCATATTCATCATTAAAAAGAGAATTTCAAGATCTATCTTAAAGTACAATGGTGTCTGTGATAGGATATCTTAATGCCTACAAGGAAGACCAGTTAATACAACTATAATTCAAATTCATACACCAACCACAAAAGCTAATGAGGAAGAAATCGAAGAATTCTACCAACTTCTGCAGCTGAAATTGATCAAACATGCAATCAAAATGCACTGAAAATGACTGGTACCTGGAATGGGAAAATTGGAAACAAAGAGCAATGATTAGTAGTTATAATGTATGGACTTGGTGATAGAAATGATGCTGGGGTTCACATCACTCATCACAAAACCTGTTTTGCCAACAACATATAAAGTGACAATACATGGGAACCTTGCCAAATAGAATACATAGAAATCCAATTGATTACATCTGTGGAAGGAGACGATGGCAAAATTCATATCATCAGCTAAAACAAGGCTCGAGACTGATTGTAGAACAGACCATCAGTTACTCATATGTCAATTCAAATGAAAGCTGAAGAAAATTTAAAAAAGTTGACAACAACCAAAATATGAGCATGAGTATATCCCATCTGAATTTAGAGACCGTCTGAAGAACAGACTCCACGGACCAAAGGCCATGGAAGTAGTGGGTTGAGCATCATATATGATGACAGTTGAGGCTTGAATTTTTCTTCAGTTCTTTCAGCTTGACAAATGCTGAGTGTGGTTTTCTATCTCCAGGTCTTTGCATATTTTATTATAATAGTTTACTTTGTCTTCTTATATTGTCCTTTGGAACTGTCTGTTTAGCTATTTTACCTTCCAATTTATTCCATGAGCTTTAGCTTCTGTATGCTGAAGAGCAAACATTCTGACATTCATTTTTGTCTTTTCTTTCCTGTCTTTTTAATAACTGCTTTCTTCCTGTATGATATCCTTGATGTCATCCCGCAACTATCTGATCTTAGATAATGTGTCTAGTGCATCAAATCTGGTCTTGAAATGGTCTTGAAATTCAGGCGGGATGCATTTAGGGTCATATTTTGGCTCTCGGAGACTTGTTTTAATTTTCTTTAGTTTCAGCTTGAACTTGCATATAAGCAATTGACGGTCTGCTCCAGCATCTGCCATTGGCCTTGTTTTGGCTTCTGATATGGAACTTTTCCACAATTTTTTCTCCCACAGATGTAAATAATTTGATTTCTATGTATTCCATCTGGTTTAGGTCTATGTGAATACTTACTTTTCATTTTGTGTAAAAAAGATACTTACAGTGTATCAGTCTTACAAAATTTTATCATGAGATCTCCAGCATCATTTATATCACCAAGGCCATATGTTCCAATGATTAATCCTTCCACTTTGTTTCCATCCTTTGCATTCCAGTCACCAGAAATTATCATGCATCTTGATTGAATTTTTGATCAATTTCATAGTGAAGACTTTGATATAATTCTTCAATTTCATCATTATTATCTTTAGTGTTTGGTGTTCAAATTTGAATAATAGTGTAATTAACTGGCTTTCCTTGTAGGTGTATGGATATTATTCTATTATACACAACAGTGTACTTAAAGATTGATCTTGAAATGTTCATTTTGAAGGTGAACATGATGCTATTCCACTTCAATTTATTGTTCTTGGCACAGTTAATCCAATGATTGTATAATTCAAAATGTCAATACTAGTCCATTTTAGCTCTCTAATGGCTAGGGTTAAAGGACAGCATGACAATACAAGGTCAAATATTATAATAAAATGTGCAAAGACATGGAGTTAGAAAACCAAAAGGCAATAAAACACTCAGCATTTCTCAAGGCGAGGGAACTGAAGAAAAAATTCAAGACTTGACTTGTAATATTGAAGGAATCTATGAGTAAAATATTGAATAATGTAGAAAGCATTAAAAGAAGATGGAAGGAATACACAGAGGCACTGTACCAAGGAGAAATGGTCGATGTTCAACCATTTCAAGAGTAAGTGTATAATCAAGAGCCAATGATACTGAAGGAGAAGTCCAAGGTGCATTGAAGGCATTGGCAAAGAACAAGGTGCTAGGAACTGATGGAATACACATTGAAATCCTTTAGCAAGCTGATGCAGCACTGGAGGCACTCACTCATCTATGCCAAGAAATTTGGAAGACAGCTACCTGGTCAGCTGACTACAAGAGATCCCTATTTTTGTCCTTTCCAAAGAAAGGGGGCCCAACTGCTTGTGGAAATGATCATACAATACTGTTAATATTACATGCAATTAAAATTTTGCTGAAAATAATACAAAAATCAGTTGCAACCATACATTGACAGAGAATTGCCAGAGATTAAAGCTGTATTCAGAAGAGGATGTGGAACGAGGGATAACATTGCTGACATCAGATAGACCTTGGCTGAAAGCAGAGAACACCAGAAATATGTTTACCTGTCCTTCATTGACTACACAAAGGCTTTCAATTGTGTGGATCATGACAAGCTATAGACAACACTGGGCAGAATGAGTATTCTGGAATACTTAATTGTGCTCATGAGGAACCCATACATATACCAAGAGCCAGTTGTTTAAATGGAAAGGGAACCCCTAGTGGTTTGAAATTTGGAATGGTGGGTTCCATGCTTGTGTTCTTTCAGCATATTTATTCAATCTGTATGCTGAGCAAATAATCAGAGAAGCTGGGTTATATGAAAAAAAACATGGTATCAGGATTGGTGGAACACTCTTTCACAACCTGTGATATGCAGATGATACGACCTTGCTTGCTAAAAGCAGAGGACTAAAAAAACTTATTAATGATGATTAAAGACCACAACTTTCAGTATGGGTTGCATCTCAATGTAAAGAAAAAGAAATTCCTCATCAATGGACCAACAAACGACATCCATATAAATGGAGAAAAGATTGAGGTTATCAAATACTTCATTTTTCTCAGCTCAGCCATCAACACCCATGGAAACAGCAGACAGGGAATCAAAAGACATATTGCATTAGGCAAATCTGCTGCACAAGACCTCTTTTAAAGTGTTCAGACCAAATATGTCAGTTTGAGGACTAAGATGTCCCTGATCCAAGCCAACAATAACCTCATATATATGTAAAAGTTGCACAGTGACTAAGGACGGTTGTAGAAGAATTTATGCATTTGAGTTATGGTGCTGGAGGAGAATATTATAAGTACCATGCACTGCTAGAAGATCAAACAAATCTGTGTTGGCATAAGGACAGTCAGAATGCTCCTTAGAAGTGCGGATGACCGGATTTTGCCTCTCATACATAAGACATATAGTTGGGAGGGACCAGTCCCTGGAGAAGGATAGCATATCTGGTAAAGTAGAGCATAGAAGAAAATCAGGAAGACCCCCCATGAAGATGAATTGGCATAGTGGCAGCAGCAATGGGCACATACGTAGCAACAATTGTTAGGTTGGCATAGAACCTGACGGTGTTACATTCTGCTATGCGTAGTGTCACTATGAGTCAGTACCGACTTGATAGCACCTAATAACAACAACAATGCCTAGTATATTGAATTTTAGATATTCAGTGTCATTTCTGAAAAATGAAAAAGCTAATGCAGCATTGGAGGCATTCCATCATTCCTAGGTTTACATTTCGTTTAGTTCATGTTCTGATTACTAACAGATGTTTATGGTTATTTCTATGTGTTATAACCCATCAGCAAATGAAGGTCCAAAAAGTCTTAATCCATTCACTTCATTAATGTCTCCCCATCATTAACAACCTGCGATTTGCAGGTGATACAACCTTGCTTGCTGGAAGTGAAGAGGACTTAAAATACTTACTAATGACGATCGAAGACCACAGCCTTCAGTATGGATTGCATCTCAATGTAAAAAAAAAAAAAAAAAAAAATCCTCACCACTGGACCAATAAACAACATTCTTATCAACAGAGCAAAGATTGAAAATGTCAAGGACTTCATTCTTCTTGGATCAACACTAAGGGAGCAGCAGTCAAGAAATCAGAAGATGTATTACATTAGGCAAATCTGCTGCACAAGACCTTTTTAAAGTATTGAAGAGCAAGATGTCAGCTTGAGAACCAAGGTGCGCCTGATCCAAGCCATGGTATTTTCAGTAACCTCATATGCATGCAGAAGCTGGACAGTGAATGAGGAAAACCATAGAAGAATTGATGCATTTGAGTTACAGAGTTGTAGGAGAATATTGAAAGTGCCATGGGCTGCCAGAAGAACCAACAGATCTGTATTGGTAGAAGTGCAGCCAGAGTATTCCTTGGAGGCCAGGATGGCCAAACTTCGTCTCTCATATTTGAGACATATTGTCAGGAGGGACCAGTCTCTGGAGAAGGATATTGTGTTTGGTAATGTGGAGGGTCAGAGAAAAAGAGGAAGACCCCCAGCGAGATCGATTGGCAAAGTGACTACATCAATGGGCTCAAGTATGGCAACGATTGTGAGGTTGGCCCAGGACCAGGGAGTGTTTCATTCTGCTGTGCATAGGGTCACTCTGAGTTGGTACAGACTCGATGACACCTAACAACAACTTCTTGAGGAGGCAGTTCTTCCCCAGTTGTATTTTGAGTGTCTTCCAATCCTATGGGCTTATTTTCCAGCACAGTGTCTGAAAATGTTCTGCTGCTATTCAAAATATTTTCATCTTCTGGTACTATATATGACAATGTGCTGTCACATATTCATAAGGTTTTCAGTGGCCAGACATTCAGAATGTCTGCCTCTCCTTTTTTCTAGTCTGTCTTAGTCTGCAAGCTCCACTGAAACCCTTCATCCATGGGTGAACCTGCTGGTATTTTACATACTGGTAGCATAGCTTCCAGCATCACACCAGCATGCTGACCACACCAGTACAGCAAACTAACAGACACATGGGGGAACAACTTTACTGGAGAATGCCAAAGAACACTTCACATCACATATTGGTGACCAGATATTTCACATTACCTTTCAGAGAAAATACTGATTTATAGAGTGCAAATCAACACTTGGCAAGCAAGTGGTACCAATATAAAAGAGAACTGCTTAATTACATATTCTTAGACTCAAAAACTGAAAACTCATGTAAGAGGATAAAGGGTGTTTTGTGTGGTTACAATTATTTTGTGAACCATGATGAAGTTTGGAAAATGCACTAATGGAGAGTAAATATATGTAAAGCAATAAATTACTTTGTAAATGGTGTAAATTGCCCCATAATGCCAATACTCATATAGCTTGATTAACACAAAATAATTTGATATTCAACTATTTGTACCATATCTTGACTTGATATTGATAAAAATGCTTAACAATGTAAAGATGATCAAAACATGTTTCCTTAAGAATTAGGCACACACACACAAAAAAGTGTAAGACGTTCTGCAGTTTAACTATCCCTTTGGTCATATAAAGTCTTCAAAAGTCACATCCAAATGCTAGAAATATGAAGACTTGCTTTTAAGTACCAGAGCTCTACCAGATAGTTGATTAGGAATTCTTTCTACAGTAGAATTCAACAATTTCCAAGTTTGTTTTACTGTGATGTATCTTTTAGCTATTGTTGTTAAGTGTTGTCCAGTCTAGACCAACTCATAGTTTCTAAGGAATGACTGGTGGGTTGAAACCCCCACTTTGTTGTTCAACATGAGCTTGTAGTTCTGTCCTTATCCTACAATGCCACACCGGCACTCCATCTTTTAACTATTGTTGTTGTTAAGAGCCGTCCAGTCAGTTCTGATCCATAATGACCCTATATAGGGTTTCCAAGGAGTGGCTGGTGAGTTTGAATCACCAGTCCTGTGGTTCAAACTGACTTTGTGTCAAATGCTTATCAAACAGCACCACACCAGTACTGTTGTGCCATCGAGTTGGTACCTACGCATAGCGACCTTATGCACAGCAGAACGAAACACTGCCTGATCCTGGGCCAACCTCAATACTGTTGCCATGCTTGAGTCCATCGATGCTGCCACTTGGCCAATCCATCTCATTGGGGGTTGTCTTCTTTTTCTCTGACCCTCCACCTTACCAAACATGACTGTTTGGTAACAGTGACTGTTACCTCCTGACAATATGCCCAAAGTATGAGAGACAAAGTTTGGCCATTTTGGTCTCCAAGGAGCACTCTGGCTGCACTTCTTCCAAAATGGATCTATTGGTCCTTTTGGCAGCCCATGGCACTTTCAATATTCTCCTCCAACACCATAACTCAAAAGCATCAATTCTTCTACAGTCTTCCTTATTCACTGTCCAGCTCTCGCATGCATATGAGGTTATTGAAAACATCATGGCTTGGGTCAGGCACACCTTAGTCCTCAAGCTGACATCTTTGCTCTTTAATACTTTAAAAAAAAAAAAGGTCTTGTGCAGCAGATTTGCCTAATGCAATACATCATTTGATTTTTTGACTGCTGCTTTCATGAGCGTTGATAGTTGATCCAAGAAGAATGAAGTCCTTGACAATTTCAACCTTTTCTCCATTGATAAGAATGTTGTTTATCGGTCCAGTGGTGAGGATTTTTGTTCTCTTTGCATTGAGATGTAATCCATACCAAGCTAGCATCTGGCAAAATTCCATAGTTTTTATGAGAAATTGTTCTATAATTCTCAGTTAATATTAGACCTGAATAACCGTTGCTCCATTATCAAGACATTGACCCCTTTATGGCATGTCTGTTGATCTATCATGTAATGTTGAATTTTGAAGTTGATAGAAATAAGCCAGCAGCAGTATATACACACATATATATATTCAGCTGTATAGGGAATATTTGAGGAAGCAGCTCTTCCCAAATCATATTTTGAGTGCCTTCCAACCTGATGGGCTCGTCTTCTGACCACTGTATTTATAAGTCAGCTCTACAGGGAATCTACAGGAACGCTGGTAGCATAGTGGATTACATACTGGGCTGCTAACCACAAGGGCAACAGTAGGAATCTACCAGTTGTTTCATGGGAGAAAGATGAGTTTTTGTGCACCTGTAAATATCTGCAGCCTGCTATGGGTCAGGACCAACTGAACTACACACAACCATTACCACCATAAGAAATCTAATTTACAACTTATGTGATCTTTTCTTAACACCTGATTGAAGTCCACTTTAGGATCATCTCTCTCACTTATATCTTGAAGCAGCTATTACCAGTAATTTTAAATATCGTATTTTCTTTTAATGTTTATGCTTCTGAAATTGGTGTTTTCATTAACTTAAAACTGAGTGCCTACAAGTGTGCCTAAAGAGGACAATTTTTTGGAAACATTTACTTACCTGATTTAAAAGCTAGAAAGAAGAAAATAAATAAATATTTAGAAAGGCAGGGACAGAACCAAGGTAATTTGATATTTTAAATGTCAATCAAGTTGGCTAATTGTGTCCAAATGTACTTAGTATATAACCATTAGTTTGTTTTTTTAGCCTGCCTTTAATTAAATGACATATAAGAATCTTTGTTTTCTGAACATAACATTTGCATGAAAGCCATCCTGCTATAAACATGTTCTATTCTTTTTGGGAAACCAACTCTGAGCCAAAGGCAAACTGTTTATTTGCTTTTTGTTTTTGTTCTTTTTTATGATCATGGAGACTCTTTCTTGTTTTATTTTATTTATTTCTTGCCAAATGGTCTTGCTTTCAGATATTTCTGGGCATGTCACAATTCTAAATGATTGGTAAGTCATCAAAATGGAGAACACAAAATAATCGTCAATTCATGTAAAAATGCAGCAGCAGTACAGAAGGCTAAATAACATAGTACAAACAGTGTCTCAGTCCTGGGCAGTGTGCTCCTCCCAGGTGAGGCTAGAGGAACAAACAGGCTTTTTAGAAAGAACAAGTGTTGTTCCCATTGATGTTCATAATAAATCATCATTCAGGAGATTCTGTCAATAACACACTGCTCCCAATCGCCTCATGCCTGCAGCACTGTGCTCATGCTATCGCAACTAGATGAGCTATCAAAGTCTCATGCAGTCAAAGAGAGTAGTTTAAAGAGGTACAATAACAGACGATTTGCAAACAGCCCAAACCTTTAGCTTTCTCCCCCTTTCCAACAGTGTGCAGTGAATTTACATTAACACCTGCTATTGGAGATGAAAGAATGGATTTGCACTGTAAGGAGAATGCCAAATTCTCCTATAAGAGTGACTCATTTCCCTAAATTGTGGGATGTTATGCTAAACTGGAGACAGCATGTTACATGCAGCGTATTGGGTCAAATTTGATTTTTCAAAAATAAAAATGGCAGTATGTCGTTCAACACAAAGAAATGAGATCTCCTGTCTCTTCTGAATATTTGCTTCATAATCACCAGGCTAAATCAACTCAGTGAGATCAATTTTATTGTCCAAAGATAATTTATATCTGTAAACTTTTTACTACTTACTAGTTCAGGTTACTGTGATACCTAAGATTTGTTGTGGAATACCTGGGTAACTAAGGGACTATTGGTGTGGCGGTGCCGGTTAATGCCATAAACTGCAAAGTCGGTTTGGGCAGTAGAGGCTGGCAGTTCCAACTCACCAGCTGCTCCTCAGACCCCCTGTACAGAGTCACTATGAGTTGGATCCCAACTCTATGGCACTTAGCAACAGCAGCAAGCAGGGGATGGTGAGGGCTGTGTGCCCCTCGAGTTGGTTACACTCATAGTGACCCTGTATATGGTTTCCGAGTCTGTGCTTCTTTACAGAAGCAGAATGCTTCATCTTTCTCCATAGAAGTGACTGGTACATTTGAACTACTGACCTTGAGGTTAGCAGCCCAGTGCATAATCCACCATGCTACCAGGACTCGTAATGCATTGTGCTACTTGTTGTTGTTGTTGTTGTTGTTGTTGTTAAGTGCCATCGAGTCGGTTCTGACCCATAGAGACCCTGCATAGGGTTTCTAAGGAGTGACTGGTGAGCTTGAACCGCTGACCTTGCAGTTCAAATGGCTTTGCAGTCTGGCGCATTAACCCACAGCGCCACATCAGGACTCCTGTGCTACTAGGGCTCCTTAATTAAGGGATAGGAGATAATATATTACAGGCAGTCCCTAGGTTATGAACTAATTCTGTTCTTAACTGTGTCTTTAAGAATTTGTAGGTCAATGGAAACAGGTACAGAAAATTCTTAATTAGTCTTACTTTAGTGCAAGAAAAGGCTGGGAGCGCTTTTAGTGAGTTAAAAGCTTTGCATGCAGCAAGTGAAGGTAATTGAGATGAAGAATTTATTTTGAATAAGGATTGCTTCAGTTGTTTCACAGTGAGGGAAAATTTACATAAACATAAAAAACAAGTTTTGAATTGAAACAGCACTTCTCAGCTCAAAGATGGCAACACTCTGTTCAAAGACAGCAGTGTCCTCTCAAGGATGGTGGCCAACTTTGTCACTTAAAATGTGTGTGACTCTCCACTGTACTGCCAATGTCTCAATTTTATGCATCGGACTCCTGAAAGGGTTGACTATGCCTCTTCTGAGCCTCCCATTTTCTTGGGTTTCAACCCTTAATTTTTCCTGTTGTAATCTTTTGATTCCATCTGGCGAGGTCCATGTGTATAGTCGTCTATTATGCTGTCTAAAGAAGGAAGTGACCCAAGCCATGGTATTTTCAATAACCTCATATGCATGTAAAAGCTGGACAGTGAATAAGGAAGACCACAGAAGAATTGATGCCTTTGAGTTATGGTGTTGGAGGAGAATATTGAAAGTGTCATGGGCTGCCAAAAGAACCAACAGATCTGTTTTGGAAGAAGTGCAGCCAGAGTGATCCTTAGAGGCCAAGATGGCTAAACTTCGTCTCTCATACTTTGGACATATTGTCAGGAGGGAATAGTCACTGGAAAAGGATATCATGTTTGGTAAGATAAAGGGTCAGAGAAAAAGAGGAAGACCCCCAACAAGATGCTGCCAGGTGGCAGCATCTATGGACTCAAGCATGGCAACAGTAGTGAGGTTGGCCCAGGATGGACATTGTTTCATTCTGCTGTGCATAAGGTCACTATGAGTAGGTGCCGACTTGATGGCACCTAACAACAATGACAATCTTTTGATGAATCACCCACATTGTAAAAATTCAGATCTGTTTCTTAGTCCTTTCACCAGCCAAGGTATAACTTGGTCAAATCAGTCTGAAGCCCTGTTCAAAGGACATGTCAGAGCTTTTTATAAACTCAACTTCATAAGCTGACGACTACCTGTACAGCAAAAGTGAATTCCTGAAAAAGGAAGGAGTATAACACTAGTAACCACTTGTATATAATTGAATCTTGGAGTCCTGTGGTGGTGTTGTGAGTTCAGGAGCTGGATTGCAAAGTTTGCTTGAACCACAAGGTCAGCGGTTCAAGCTCACCAGCTGCTTCTCAAAAACCCTATACAGGGTAGTTATGGGTTGCAACGGACTCGATGGCACTTAACAACAACAACAATAACAATTGAATCTTAAATATTTTCCACACAGTGAAGTAACATTGTTGTTGCTATGTGCTAACAAGTCAGTTCTGACTTATAATAAGTCTGTATAGGGTTTCTGAGGGGAGCCTGGTGGCTTTGAAATGCTGACTTTGTGGTTAGTAATCACTCAATGTGATGGAAACTATGTTCAGAGCTAAGCTAGAACTTATGAGGTCATAAACAATTGATCAATTTATTGGGATGAATAAGGAATTAAGATGAATTTCTTAAAAATCTAAAAAATATTTCACATATTATAAAATCTTTTAAAATAAAATTATTGGTTAATTAATAAAACCCTGAGATACCTATATACTTATTATACATGACAGATTTTTTTACCTATAATATTTTAGCTGGTACATTAGTTATCTGTTGCTGGATAAAAATTACTGAAAACTTGGTGGATTGAAATAAGACACAATTATTTTCTAGCATTTTTTTGTGGGTCATGAATCTAGAAATGACTTAGGTAGGTCCTATGATTCAGTCTTGGGTGAGGTTGCAAGGTGTTAGCTATGGATGGGATCTCATCTGAAGGTATGATGGGGTAAGGATCTACTTCTAAGCTCACTTGATATTTGCTAGAATTCAATTCCTCAACAGTTATTGGACTGAGATCCTCAATTCCTGATTGTGGGCTAGAGGCCATCTTCAATTCTTTACTATCTTGATAGATAGCTTGCTACATCAAAGCCAGCAACACTGAGAGTTACTGTGTTACCTAACCACAGAAGTAGAATTCCATTCCCACTGCCATATTCTATTAGCTAAAAACAAGTCAGAGATCCTATCCACACTTAAAGAATGACAGTTCCATAAAGACTTAAATATCAGAAGGAAGGGATCATTAGTGACTATTATAGTTCTACCAACCACAGCTGCACTATCTTAACTCACTCTAAATCTTCCACTGAATTTGCTGTCTTTGAGTACAATTAATTTTGTAGGAATACTTGCACTCTTCACTGTGTAGATTTATCCAGTGTCCAAAACAAAAGTTTATAGTCAAAGATCATTCTACAATATGATTTTAGAATAATGAAAATTGACCTCTTCAATTTTTCACAGTCTTTAACTCAATGAACAGGAGATTCTGAAACTTTGCCTTAAAGATTCCAGTGATCTGACCAAAACCACTTTTAAACTATGGTGCACATTCCCTGCTCTTTTCTCCTTCCTGCATCAGGGTCCAAAAGATCCCTTGGATTCTGCCTGTTTCCTTTCCTGTATCCTTTACAGAATTTCACCCCAAAACATTATGTATCTTGTTATCTGATTCTTAAAAGAACTGAACTAACTCATAAACATACTATAAAAACAATGTTACAGTAATAAAAATGACCAAGATGGATGGAACCATGTTATATAACTTACAATCGTGGAAGTACTTTCTGGTAGTAACTACCCTCTCCTCCTTGTAAGTAACTACCCTCTCCTCTCCTCTTCTTGCCTCTCTTCGCCTCTCTTCTCTTCTGTTCCCCTCTTGTTCCCTCTTCTCCTCTCTCCTCCCCTCTCCGTTCTTCTTTTCTAATTTTTCTTCTATTTAGTCCAATTTCCTTTCTTTTTCTTCTCTCCTATCTCTCCTCTTCACTTTCCTTTTATTTTCCTCCCTCAATAATTTTTATATCATTGTTGTTGAGTGCCATCGAGTCAATTTCAACCTATAGCGACCCTGCATATGGTTTCCAAGAAGCATATGGTGAGCTTGAACTGCCACCTTATGGTTCAAACCAACTTTGCAGTCCAGCACATTAACCCACACACCAGGTGATCATTTATTTTTTGTTTGGGGAAACCATACCTTATATGTTCCCTCAACAAAATAGATTGACACTGTGGGTGCAATAATGGACTCAAACACAGCAACAATGAAGAGGATGGAGCAGCACCAGGCAGTGTTTCCTACTATTGTATACAGGGTCACTATGAATTGGAACTGATTCAGTGGTACCTAACAATAACAACAAGAGTGTCTCCTTAGTTAATTTCCATCCTTCTTTCATAAAGTAACCTGGGGGAATAGAAAGAGAGAGAGATCTCAAACAGCAAACAACCTTAAACATAGGTAAAATCATTGTTTTTCATAAAATATAACATAGTATTTCCTCAACTACGTTCACAAAGTTTTAATTTCCCAATTATTATAAACAAGCTTTATGTTATCATTAAATTTCAATTCTAATTAAGGGATATAATTAACAAATGTATGCATCCCTATTCTGTTAAAACATCTATATAATTTAAAGTTTATATTCATATCCTATATGTGATCAGATATGTCATTGTTGTTGTTGTTGTTGTTAAGTGCTATCGAGTCGGTTCTGACCCATAGAAACCCTGAACAGGGTTTCTGAGGCTGTAAATCTTTATGGGAGCAGAAAGCCTCATCTTTCTCCCGCGGAGCAGCTGGTAGTTTCGAACTTCTGACCTTGTGGTTCACAGCCGTATTCGTAACCACTATGCTACCAGAGCTCCTTAAATATGTCATTATCAACATTTTATTAAAAAGAAAATAGGCATTCTTACTTGTTAAACAAAGTAATGGTTAAATGGCACAGGGAATTAACTCAGAAGGCCTCAGAATTGAGAGATGCCAGGCTAAAATATTCTAGAGGACCCTTATAGAACAATTTTCCCTGAATTTGAAAGCTTAAGAGTTTTGTTCATCAAAATTGAGTTATCTTCTACACAAACAAGAATGATAATGCAGATTAATGGCTTGGGTGATGAAATGCCAGAACTGATACCTTGTAGAATCTCTATTTGTGGAAGATCTGAATAGCTAGTAACCCTTGAACATGTATGAGGATGGAAAGACACCCACAGAGGCTATGTGCAGGCCGAGACTTGCTGCCCAGAGCACTGAGGTCTTTTCCAAATGCCTGTCCATTTTTCTAGTGAGTTGTTATTGTCATTGTGGAAGTTTTTATATATTTTACATAATAACCCTTTGACATTAAACTGCATTACAAATATTTTCTCCCAATTTCCATTTTAACTTTGTTTATAACGTTTCGTCATAAAGAGCTTTGCACATTTTAACCTAGTATATTTACTATTTTTTGCTTTAGGTGCATGAATGAAAGGGATGTGGATGAATTTCATCTTATTATTTGATAAGAGGTAGAAAAAGGGGATTTGTAGAGGAATATTAGTTATCTCTTTATTGTTTTATTTATTTAAATGAAAAGCTAAAACAAATTAATAAAATTTGATATTTTCTAACCCAAAGTCTGAGAAGTACAGAGCTTCTATATTATTGGTTTCTGTAGAATTCTGGCACTTATATTGAGTCTATGGATGATACAACTCCCTTTAGGATGTTTTGTAGTGTAGGGTTGGCTTTGGTGAAGTCCCATAGCTTCTGTTTATCCTGGAATGTTTTGATTACACCCTCATATTTCATTGATAGCTTTTCTGGATAAAGGATTCTTGGTTGGCAATTTTTTTCTTGCAGGGTTTTATATATGTCTCCCCACTGCCTTCTCGCTTGCATGGTTCCTGCTGAGAGGTCTGAGCTTAGTCTGACTTGTTTGCCTTTGTATGTGACCCTTCTGTTTTCTCTTGCTGCTTTCAGGAGCGTCTCCTTGTCTTTGATTTGGAGAGCTTGACTATGATATGTCTTGGTGATTTTCTTTTGGGGTCCACCCTTCCTGGACTTCGTTGGGCTTCCTGTATGTCTATCTTTTCGCCCTTGAGGATGTTAGAGAAATTTTTTTTTCAGTAGTTCTTTGACTATTTCCTCTGTGGACTTGTGTGACTCATTTTGTTCTGGAATGCCAATAATTCTTAGGTTATTCGTCTTCATGTTGTCCAACATGAATCTTAGACCTTCCTCTGAATTTTTTATCCTTTTTTGTGTTTGTTCTTCTATCTTAGTGCTATTGAGAGATTTGTCTTCCAGCTCACTGATTCTTCCTTCCATCTCATCTATTCTACTCCTCTGCCCTTTCAGAGAGTTTTCTATTTCTGCCATTTTGTTGTTGATTGTTTGGACCTCTTTCTGTAGGTTTTGGATTGTTACCAATGCTGTATCTATCTTGTTTGATTGCTCCTGAAGTGCTTTTCTGACTACTTCCTTATTTTTCTCAACTCCATTGTAAAGTGTTTTGAGCCATTTTATAATCATTTTTCTGAATTCTTTCTCAGGTATTTCCAAGGCCTGCCCTCCTTCCAGCATGAAGATCAGGTCTACTTCTGGTTCATTTGTCTCAGATATTTTATCTTTTTTCTGGACATGTGCCGATATGGTCATCTGCTTTTGCTTCTTGGACATGTTTAATGTTTATCTGTGCCCCTAATAGTTAATTAAGTATGTATTTTGGCAATTTTTTATGTTTTCTGGTAACCTCCAGGAAAATGTGATCAGGATGTGTTCTTCCCTTTTCCCTCTTCTTATTGCTTAACTCAGAGTAACTTTTTTGGGCCTCAGTTGGGCCTGGACCTGGGCTGCGGGCCGTTTGGGCCTCGGGCAGGTGGGTTGAGCCTAGGGCGGGCGGTTTGGGCCTCTGGGGGCCTGGGCATCAGCAATTGGGCTGCAGGAGGGTTGGTCCTCGGGCGGGTGGTTTGGGCCTCGGGCAGGCGGTTTGGGCCTCAAGGGGCCTGGGTATCAGCAGCTGGGCATCGGGCAGCTTGGGCCTCCGTGGGCGGGTTGGGTGGATTGGGCCTCGGGAGCCCTGTGCCTCGGGGTCCGGGCTGAGGGCAGCTTTGGTCTCAGGGGCACTGGCCCTTGACGAGTGGGCTACGCGGCAGGTTGGGCCTCAGAGGCCCTGGGCTTCGGCGACTGGGCTACACAGTGGGTTGAACCTTGAGGGCCCTGTACCTCCGCAGCGACTGCGACCTGGCTGTGGGCCGCCTGGGCCTCACAGTGAGTAGGTGTTTTGGACTTGGTTGGGCCTGGGCCTTTGTGACCAGTCTGTGGGCGGGTTGGGCCTCGGGGCAGGCCTTGGCCTCAGTGGGTGTGTATCTGATGACGTAACAAATGCCTCTCTCAGTCTCTCTGTACCATGGGTACCCCGAATTTCCTGATATCTGTGCCGATATCCCTCTCTATTTGTTTGGCTTTGCCAGTTTATGCTTCCTTTTCTCTGGAAATGCAGCCTTCTAAATGGGGTTGCTCTAGTCCTGCACTCCAAGGTCCGCAGGGGGCTGAGGTACTCGCTGGCGCGGGCGCGGGAAGCAGGAGCCACATGCGGGCAGGCAAAAGCTCAAAATGCCTGTAATTCCTCAGCAATATGATCTTTCAAAAAAACGAGTTCAGAATGTTGAAATACAAGATTTTATGTTTGCTCAAAGGCTGTCTGTCTGCTAGACAGAGGTTTCCTATGTGTGATTCTGTCCCTTTTCCCCGGAGCCCTACCTGAGCTGCCTGGTCCGGGAAGCGCCTATGATGGTTTTTTGACATATCAAAGTATATTACCAAGATTTGATATAAAGAAGCAGACAACAACCTGAAGAGAAATAAACATCGTTCTTCTTTGAATTAAACTGAAATTAAACTGTGAATATGCCATTATGTAATGTAGTGCTAAAGAGAAAATATGATTTTTTAAATATCCACTTACAAAGAGTGAGTTAAAAAACAATATAAATATGATGACCATTTTATTTCATATTTATTAACTTTCCACTCACCTCTGCTTGCAATAAGTTCCCTTTACTTTCTCTAGTTATTTTAATCTTCATACTATTTTATGCACATCTTGGAGACCTAAAGCTACCCAATACATAATCTCTCTTGCTGAGTGACACAACTAACATCATTTTTTTTTGTTTTTTTTTTTCTGTTTAGTTTTCTAAATACAATTTAAAATTATGTCCTTTCAAGTTTTCAGTTCACCTAATGCATTTAAGACTAAAGAACCCTTGTCATAACTCATGAAGATGGTCAAAGGGACCCAGGTGTTCCTTTAACTATTTGATCGCCTATCAATATCTAAGCAAGGGAGCATGTTACTTTCAGTTCCCAGATTCTATTAATGGCATGGCAATAAAAAGCGATAATGGATAAGGACAGGAAATACAAATATCAAGCTTAAATAATACTTTTATTATAGTAGTGCTATATGTAATAACCAATCAATTGATCAATAAAACTATAAGATAACATATAGAACTGACCCTTTCTGTAACAGTGTAGGATTTCAGGTTATAATATTCTTCATGTGACTCTCTTAAGAAACTTTCAAAGAACAGCCATTAAGCCATGTGGAGTAGGAGGATAAAGAACTTTTAGAAGCAGGTGTTTCAGCTCTTCTTATGTTGTTGTGATGATCACTTGTCATAAGATTTCTTCCCAGTGCTTTCCAAGTTCGTCATAAAAGGGTTTACGATAGTCTTCAGTGTGGAAGGCAAAAGTGAAATAAACGATAATATTTCTGAACTATTAAAGCAAAGAAACAGGAAATTGAAAGTTGAAATGTACTAAAAGGGAAGCAATTGAGAGAAAACGATTGATTTTATTACCTGGGATACTTTTGTCCTTATGGATTACTGAAAGGACCTTAAATAGGTATTCAGTTGGGATTTATGCTGAGGAAATACTTTGTCACAGAAACTCTGTTTCTAGAAATACAAAATGAAGGAAAATAGCAGTAGTGCTTTCAAAAAGTCATTTTTCCAAGTATATGGCTTTACATGAATATGTGAGTTTTGGGTGGTGTCAAGGGAGAATGTAGAGAGAGGAAGTGGGAGAAGATGGAAAAGAATTCAGGGAAGAAAATAAATGTGTTACTTTCCTAATGGGACATGGTTTATGAAAATCATCAGCCTCCTGGGTAAAGACTTGTCTAATTCTGTTTTTGACTTGATACATAGTGTGTCCTTGGTGCTTAATTTATGCCTTTGAATATAGACAATAAAAAGGTTTCTTTGCCTACCAATTGTACAAATGTACAAATTGGGTTCATGGATGAAATTCCCATTCTTCACCAAAGCTCATCACAGGTGAGCACCGATCTTCATGTGAAAATATTAAAACATTCGTTCCATGCCCTTTTAATTTCCTAGGACCTTAACCTTTTATTTTTCTTCTAACAAGCCACTTTTCTTTCCCAGAGGGACATTTCAAAACAGTTCTTTAAAAAAAGAAAGAAAGAAAAAAGTCTTTTCTCTAGGGCATCATCTGGAAATTTCCCTGTTTGCAGTCCAAAATGCAGAACTAGGTTTCTGGAAGGAATTATACAGCTACACAAGCACTTCAAAGCTGGATGGCATTGAATCAATGCCACAACAATAGGTGTTAACTTCTCCAATCAAAGGTTGTTTCACAGAGCCTGCAAACACTGTTTTGTTTTCCCTGCCAATCATCTGAACAATACACTTGCCAGTCACATTAATTTAGACAAATCTTTTCAAGGGGAGCAAGTGGAGCAAATCCAGACAAGCAGAATGGCATTAGCTCTCTCCCTCACAAAATTACCAGCAAGAGCAAAGAAGCAATTAAGGAAACAATGAAGGTATCTAGCATACATCCCTGCCTTGGTATTCCATTCCATCTGATAGAAATTTTGCCAAGACATGGACCGTGCTTGGCTTTTGTGAAGCTGAATCTGTGCTGTACCAAGAGGAAGAATTCTGAAAATATGCATACCATTTTATCTTTGGAAATTAATTATAGGAACGAGGTATCTTTTCTTACCACTTTTGTTGTTGTTGAACATCATCATTAAAGAACGTGTTCTTATTCACAGCTACCCTGTGTAGAGTTTCCAAGGAGCTGTTGATGGGTTTGAACCACCAACCTTTTGGTTAGCAGTACAGTGTCAATCCTACAGTGCCACACCTGGTTTTGGCAGGTGTTTATTCTGGTGTTTCATGTTGAAATTATTTATTTAAAATCATTTTCGTGTTTGCAAAAATAATTATCAGCTATTTCTAAACTGCATACTAGTCTAAACGGACTCAGTTGGTAGAACACAGTACTCAGTCTACTCCCCTATGCTGCTGACCTTGACCATGTGGTTTCTACAGCCTGAAATATTTTTCCTGGATCCTATGAAATCAAATCTGATATCAAGACCGAGTCCAGTTTTCAAGCAATTGCAACCTAATTTTCAAACACACTGTTCCTACTCCCCTTTCTCTGACAGTGCATGTGATTGTCATTATATACTTAAATTTTTTTTTTTTTTAATTTAAGGTTTTTATTGTGGATTGAGTGAAAGTTTACAGGGCACATCATCAGTTTAACATTCAACAATTCATATAACTTGTTTCATTACATTGATTATAATCCCCTCCATATTCCATCAGTTAAAAGTATTTCTCTTTATCCACTTTAGCTTTTTTAAAAAAACACACAAACAAACAAACAAAAAAACCCACTCAGGCATATATAATAAATTATATCTCCAAAGGGCACATTCTGCAAGTCTGCTCCTGGCCACCAGCTCTTAGTCCTTCTCTTCTTAGTTGATGAATCTAGAGTCCTCAGCTGCTCCCCCTCTCCATGCTCCATCTCTGATGCTGCTGCTTCTCTGGATAAGGTCCCACATTCTATTTGTGCATTCCTCTCTCTCTCTCTCTTTTTTTTTGTTTTCTTAAATGATTTATTGTGAATTATGTGACAGTTTACATGGGAGAACATTAGTTTTACATTCTGTGCATTCCTCTCTTGATGGTCCTAGGGTTCTCTGTTTCTGGACTGTAAGATTAACCACTCTCCCTTTTTTTGTTACAAAACTTCTACCTTTACAATTGTGACAGTTGTGATTAGTCATGATAACAGTTATTCACTATTGAATCTCCTTTCACCAGACCCATCTAGACAAGATGATAGCTATTCAGTGGGGACTCTTTCTTTCCCCCCACACTCTTAACTAAGCTCCCTCTTGAAACCTTGTAAGCCAGTCACTTCGTGCCTTTATTGCCCCCTCACTTTAGATAGTCAATGTCTAAGTTGCCCGTCCCTATCTACCCTGTACACAGAGTGGATAGCATTGAAACTTGATTGAAGACTCTTTCCCTCTCTGTTGGTATTTAGAGTAACTACCGCTCTGAGTATAGGTCAGGTTCATCATGAAGTTGTATCTTCTGTCACTATAGCTGTTCCAGTCTGCTTGTCCTTTCTAGTGGGAATGTCTCACCTCACATCTCTGTCTCCTGCTAAAACTGTAAAATTCTTGAGGACATAGAATCTTGGCAAAATAATATTTTTATCTTCTACAAGGTCTAGTAAATCACTTTGAATAATGCAGACTTTCAATAATAATAATAAGAGCTTGGATTCGGTGCTTAATATATATCTCACACTCTTCTAACATATGGAGTCCTGGTGTGGTGCTGTGAGTCAATGCACTGGACTGCAAAGTCGGTTTGAACTGCAAGGTTGGCGGTTCAATCACACCAGCTGCTCCTCAAACTGTATATAGGTTAGCTATGGGTTGGAACTGACTCAGTGGCATTTAACAACAACAACAACAACTTCTAACATATACAAATATATGTACTCATCGTAAACTGAGACACCAGTTTTGTTATTCCCATTTTACAAACAAGAACATAGCACAGAGAGATCAAAGAATTTGGTAAAGCTCACACAGTTACTATAAGACAAATTCAATATTTAAACTCAGGCAACTTGACTCCAGAGTTCATACGCTTAGATTCCATGTTCTTCTACATTTTAATGAAAAAAAAAATTAAAAATATTGATTGTACGATTTAAGTTCGATTTTATATTTAAAATTTTCTTCTTGTCGCATTGTTGCTAAATTTTTTTTTTTTTTTTTATCCTTTATGAAGAATTAGAGTCTTGGTGGTGCAGTGATTAAAGTATTCAGATGCAGAACCAAGAGATTGTGGGTTGGAACTCAATGGCGGCTCCATGGGAGAAAAACTCATGGCAGTCGGCTTCTTTACAGATTTTGGCCATATAAGGAGCTCTGGTAGCGTAGTGGTTATGAATCAGGCTGCTAATCTCCCGGTCAGCAGTTCGAAACTACCAGCTGTTCCGAGAGAGAAAGATGAGGCTTTCTGCTCCCATAAAGATTTACAGCCTCGGAAACCTTGTATAGAGTTGCTATGAGTCAGAACCGACTCCCCGGCACATTACAACAATAACAATAAACAGTTCTACTCTGTCCTATAGGATCGTTATGAGTCGGAATCTACTGAATGTTGGTGGATTTTATATTCAGAATTGAAACTTTAGGCTTAGGGTATAGGGGTGTAGAAGAAGCCAGAGTAAGAGAGGCCTAGGGTCCAGCAGTTCTAACCTGCCCCTGACAAGATGGGGTGGGTTTGGAAGCTAATATGGCTAAAATGTATCATTACTATAGGGGAGGTGTGAAAGGCTTTTGCCTACAACAAGCAAGTCAGGTTGGTAGTAGATATAACTATGGCATCTTTCCCTCAAGCCATCAAATTAGGTGTTTGCCAAGTTTCATCCTGCGGGAAATTGGAGGACCCAGTGCTTATCTCAATTAATATCCCCACCGTTAGCAATAGGAAACCAAGAGTAGCAATCACGGTCTATGGGATAGGTGCCCACATTTATAGACGGGACTATGTGGGCTGAAAATGATTTTAAAAGAGTAGAATTGATTGAGATAAAAAACCTAAGATAAACATTTGAACTAGAAACAAGATACCAAAGTGTGAACGCTTGGGTACAATGGGTTAAATATTCAGTACAGGTTCTCAACAAAAGTGATGGCCATGCCACGTTTGCACAGCTGATAAACCATAGGAGTGGATAATTCCCCTTTCCCTTGGTCAGGATTCAGACATGTACTGCATGTTGGCTCTGTACCATGACAAAGATGCTTGGGGAAATGAAACTTGTAAGGTCTTGTCAAAGACAATTTCTTCCTTCTCCATAGGGATGATAAACCACTCTTCCTGTCTTTAAAGGCAAAGAGCGGAGTTCACAGAGCACATAGGAGAATTGACATCCTGCACCCATGTCTAAAATGTCACTGTGAACCTACCAGTGTCCTATTCGGCCTAAGAGAATCGTGGAAAAGGGAATGTCCAAAATTTGCTGCTACCAGATTGGACTGGGACTTGGGCTTGGTCCAGGTAGCAATTTCCTTCACCCTAATATTCCTCATGAAACCTGAGCAACATGCTATTAGATTTGCGTCATGCCCTGAGTCCAAGGACTAGTGCATATTTGGAGGACATCAGATTGCTTCCTACTTGGTTTAAGCATTTGGTGCTGTGAGTGGGATTCATTGCAATGGCTCCAGACCTAAGAAATTGTAAGGTATTATGGGAGAAAGAACAAAAAGAAATGGGATAAAATGTTTCTGCTGAAAGGAGAGAAGCTTCTGGAGTTGATTGGAGCTGGATAGAAAAGATATCTGATCTGTGGCCAGAGCCTACTGGAATCCACCCTGCCAGAGGCCCAAGGCCATATGCATATGAACATGGTTAGTCCAAGATGAAGGGAAAGATTGTACTTGAGTGTTTTAAAAGATTAATGTGTTTGACTGACTTATGTATATTGGCTTCTCCTGCTTATTATTGTAAAATAGGCATACATGTGTAATAGGAATATTGGGAATTATGAGTACGGAAAGTTTGTAAGCCAATCTTGGGCCTATACTTGATTGGGTTTGCCAGGACTTTAAAATGGCATCTTGAGATCCACCCCAAAACTCCCGAGTTGATATATTTGCATTTGAAAAGACATGCAGACCAACCCAGAACTGTTAAAAGAACAGGCGATTTATGACTGAAAGAAAGCAACAACAAAAAAAGCAGTTTGGCATTTTGAGTTGCAGAGGCTTCAAGACAAAGAAAGTTGTCCCATCAAAGAAAACCCCCTTCTAGGACTGAAAGGTGAAGGGAACCAGCGAGCAATATGCTTGCTGATGATCACCTGGGTCTACTTGTGAGTGGAATTGGGGGAATGCTCTACTGGCACCCATTGACCTTGAGATAAAATAAGAGGAAAAGCTAACTGTTCTTAAGTGCCGGGAGGTGAGTGTGAACTCCCAAACTTGCAGCTGGTACTCATTGGACCTAGCTTGGATGGCTAGTGTTGTTGAGCTGACTGGAACCTGATCAGATGAATATGAAAATGTTTGATATTAAGTAACCATCAGTTGCTACAATTTGATGGACTGGACTTTTGCTTATGGATGCAGTTCCTCAACATTCTAATCGGAATGAAAGTCTCTTCAGATCAGAGGGCATGCATGTCTTCTCAGTGTATTGTATTGGTTGTTGTTGTTATGTGCCGTGGAGTCAGTTCCGATTCACAGCGACCCTGTACAGGGTTTCTGCGGCTGTAAAATCTTTACGGGAGCAGAAAGTCTCATCTTTCTCCTGCAGAGCACCTGGTAGTTTCGAACTGCTGATCTTGCAGTTTGCAGCCTGATTCATAAGAAGTATCTTCTGTTCTTGTAGCCATTCCTGGCTGGTTTGCCTGTCCTTTCAAATGGAAATCCCCCACCTCAGAAGATTCTGGATGGGAATCAGGATTCAACCTATGGTCTTATGCAATGCAAAGGCTCCGCAGGAAGCATCCTTCACTGAGAAAGTTCTAGTCCCATTTTAGGTGTTCCAATCAGTTATTCTGTATTACCTTTAGTAAAAGTTTACTCTCATGGGATATCAAAGCATACACTGACAAAGAACTTCCAGAGGTTCAAGCCGGATTCAGAAGAGGCCATGGAGTGAGGGATATCATTGCTGATGTCTGATGGTTCTTGGCTGAAAGCAGAAAATATCAGAAAGACGTTTACCTGTCTGTGCTTTATTGACTACACAAAGGCCTTCTATTGTGCATATCATGACAAGCTCTGGACAACATTGTGAAGTATGAGTATTCCAGAACACTAAATTGTGCTCATGAGGAATCTGTACCTGGACCAAGAGGCAGTGGTTCGAACAGAATATGTATTCTTTCACCATATTTATTCAACCTGTATGCTGAGCAAATAATCCAAGAAGCTGGGTTATAAGAAGAAAAACATGCAATCAGGATTGGAGGAAGACTCATTAACAACCTGCGATATACAGATGATACAACCTTGCTTGCTGAAAGTGAAGAGGACATAAAACATTTACTGAGGGAGATCAAAGAGCACAGCTTTTGGTATAGATTACATCTCAATGTAAAGAAAACAAAAATCCTCACCTCTGGACCAATCAACAACATTCTTATCAACAGAGAAAAGATTGAAGTTGTCAAGGACTTCATTCTTCTTGGATCAACTATCACCACTCGCAGAAGCAGCAGACAAGAGATCAGATGATGTATTGCATTAGGCAAATATGTTGCACAGGAACTTTTAAAGTGTTGAAGAGCAAAGATGTCAGCTTGAGGACTAAGTTGCACCTGACACAAGCCATGGTATTTTCAATAACTTCATGGATACGAAAGGAAGACCATAGAAGAATTGATGCCTTTGAATTGTGGTGTTGGAGGAGAATACTAAAGGTGCCATGGGCTGCCAAAAGAACCAATAGATCTGTTTTGGAAGAAGTGCAGCCAGAGTGCTCCTTTGAGGCCAGGATGGCTAAACTTCATCTCTCATACTTTGGACTTATTGTCAGGAGGGAACAGTCGCTGTAGAAGGATATCATGCTTGGTAAGATGGAAAGTCAGAGAAAAAGAGGAAGACCCCCAGTGAGATGGATTGGCCAGGTGACAGCACTGATGGACTCAAGTGTGGCAGTGGTAGTGAGGTTGGCCCAGGATCGGACATTGTTTCATTCTGCTGTGCATGGGGTCACTATGAGTTGGTTCCGACTCGATGGCACCAACAAAAAGGTATTTCTAGTTCTAACTTTCTGAGGACGCACCATACTGTTTTCCAGAGTGGTTGGACCATTTTGCAATCCCACCAGCAATGTAGGAGTGTCCCACTCTCTCTGCATCCTCACCAGCATTTATTGTCCTCTACTTTTTTTTTTTTATCTTTGCTGTTATTGCTGGTGTGAGATGATATATCACTGCTGTTTTGATTTGCATCTCTCTAGTGGCTAGAAAGAGCTCTGGTAGTGTAATGGCTATGAATCGGGCTGTGAACTGCAAGGTCAGCAGTTCAAAACTACCAGCTGTTCCACAGGAGAAAGATGAGGTGTTCTGCTCCCGTAAAGATTTACAGCCTCGGAAACCCTGTATAGGGTCGCTATGAGTTGGAACTGACTTCACAGCAGACAGCCACCAATGGCTAGTTATCGTGAACATTTCTTCATGTTTGTTGGCTGCCCGAATCTCATCCTTGGTGAAGTGTCTGTTCATGTCCTGTACCCATTTTTTAATTGGGTTATTTGTCTTTTTCTTATAAAAGGTGTTGTAGTTTCATATATATTTTAGAAATTAGTCCCTTGTCTGACGTGTGATTACAAAAGATTTATTTCTCTGTTGCTGAAGTCTTTTCATGCATACATGTTTTTAATTTTTAAATTTTTGTATTTTAGTCTTTAATTTTTAGTTTTTAATTTTTAGTATGTCCCAATCATCTATTTTGTCTTCTTTGGTTTGTGTAATTTTCACAATATTTGGTAGTCTGTGTGTGTCCTGTGTTATAGATCTCAAATTTGTCCCTATTTTTTTTTTTTTTTTTTGATGGCCTTTATAACTCTGGGATTCATATTTAGGTCTTTATTCCATGCTGAATTGGGTTTTGTATATGGCGTGAGGTAAAGGTCTTGTTTCAATCTTTTGTGTATTGCTTTCCAGTTCTATCATTACCATCTGTTGAAGAGACTATCTCCTCCTGTGCAATATACTTAGGCCATTAGTAAAAAATCAGTTGGCTATGTGTGGATGGGATAATTTCTGGATTTTCAGATTGGCTTTTGGACATTTTTGTGTGCATCAAATATTTCTGATTTGTTCATTCATGATATATGAGGGGAAATGGGAGACGGTGCATTTTCAGTTGTATGTGTTTTAGTTATATTATGTCAGACAAAAGTACAATACAACCTAATATAGGCGTAGTTAGCACTAGTCTTAGGGGCATCCAGAGATGATACATTTTATAAGGATTTAAGAAAAATAAATGAAGATGAGAGCAATTAGTATAAAGTAGAAACAGAAGTATTTGTAAGAAATAACTCTTGTTGGCATGGTCCATCTTCAGGCCTAAGGGAAGTAATCCCGGGGGTACTAGACTAGCATAAGAAAAAGAGCTTAGTGGAGGGGAAGAACTAGTTTAACTGACTAGGAACTTTAAAATAAGAATCCAATCATCCAGGAAATAGGGGAAATTCATGGGGTAAGGAGGAAACTAACCTTAAATGAGAAAGGACTAGTAGGCAACCTTGGGAGGAGCTTGTGAACTTGTAATAACCAGTAGAAGGGGCACAGGAGCAGGGCCATTTTCAAGATAGGGGGACAAAACTGTTTGCAGCTGGGCCATGCAGCACTTCTGCCCGTGTCTACTGAGTTGGGTACCCAATTTTACAAAAGCAAGTAAAGAAAATTTCTCTCCTGCCCTTGAAAAAAAAAAAAATTAAAACTTTAATCCAAGGAGGTTCTTGTTCTTTTCTACTTGCTTTTAAATTTAGGCTTAACCTATAGACTAATGGAAACCTCCATTGTTTATTTATATATGTGTGTGTGTGTGTGTGTGTGTGTGTGCATGTATATATATGTGAGTGTATATATATATGTTGTTGTACAGTACCGTTGAGTCGATTCTGACTCATAGTGAACCTGTATAGGGTTTCTGAGAAGCAGCTGGTGAGTTGGAACCGCTGATCTTGAAGTTCAAAGCAACCTTGTGGTCTAGGGCATATCCTCCAGTGCCACACCAGGTCTCTGTATATGTATTATGTTAAGTAAAATATGTATGTTCATTGTTGTTTGCAAGTGCCGTCAAGTCAGTTCTGACCCATAGTGAACCTGCATAGGGTTTCTGTGGAGCAGCTGGTGAGCTTGAACCACTGACCTTACAGTTCAAATGACTTTACAGTTCGGCACATTAACCCACAGTGAAAAAAACCAGGATTCCAAATATTCAAGGTCAGAAGTTACAAACTACAGCTGTCACATGGGTGAAAGATGAATCTTTCTGATCCTGTTAAGTGATCCTGTTAAAATTACAGCCTTGAAATCCCTGTACAGGAGTGTATGTGTAACTGACTCTACAGCATATCACTACCACTACCACCTCCCCATATATATATATATATATATATATATATATATATATATATATATATATATATATATATATATATATATATATATATATATATGTGTGTGTGTGTGTGTGTGTTTACTTTGCCTCATATACACACAAATATACACATACACCCCAGGGAGTTGAAAAGTTCATGAAAAAATAGAATTAAATGATAATTGAATTGTTTCATGAACTTTTTGAAGTTCCCTTGTGTATGTGTGTGTAATTAATAAACAATGTTGTTACATACTTATAGAAACCTTTATTAAACAGAAATATCAAAATGTGAAGCTATTGTTTCTTGACACATATTCTATCTAGGTTGATGTACTTTTATGTAGTGTTTTCAGCTCTCTAACCCTTCCCTAAAGAATTCTGTGCTCTTCAATTTATACCACAACAAAACAGTAGTTTTGGTATACTTGCACTCAAATCATGTTCCTTTTAAATGGTCTTTGAGTTTAGGGAATAAGAAGAAATTTGAAAGAGCCAGATAAGGGTTGTAAGTTGGATGAGGTTAGAATTTCCTATGAAATTCTTGTAGGACAGTCTTCATTGTTGTTTTGTGCTGTTGAATTGGTTTAGACTCATAGTGACCCTGTATAAGATTCCTGAGGGCAGCTGGTAGGTTTGAACTGCTAATTTGGTAGTTAGAAGTCCATTGCTTACCATATAGAACCACACCAGAACTCAGTAGGACAACTTTTACTGTTCTCAAAATACGAGGAGGGACACTGCTGTGATGGAAAAAAAAAAAAGTCTTCCTTGTAAATTTTCTGGATCTTTTCCTCACCAATGTAGTTTTCAATTTCCTTAAAACTTTTTCATAATAATCTCCCATGATTGTCTGGTGTCCTTTAAGAAAATCTATCAGCATCATCCCAATGGAAACCCAAAAAACAACCATCATAAACTTCTAATACAATTTCTTTACCTTGAATTCAACTGGCCAAACAAATCCCCTCAAAAGCAACTGTTTTGATTTGCTTTTCTTTTAATTTTGAAGGAAACCTAATGAGACTGACTTGTCTGCAGTCATTCACTGATTGCAGAGGCATGTTTAAATACATTTTGCTTGAAATAAGACCATGCATGTATAAATTGGTGCCCTAGTATCAATATTTTTTACCTACCCTCCTTTGTGTGTGTGCATATATAATTCTAGACTCACAAAATATTTTTAAATAAAGTACAGAGAAATCCTATGTATACATCACTTGTTATTGTTGAGTATACATCACTAAGTTTCCCATAATGGTAACATCTTACAAAGGATAGTTCACCTAAGTTACCAATCAAGTATGTATGTCGGAGTAGATCTGTATTCCTTAGGGTTTTGAATGGTTAATTTTTTTTTTTTTTTTTTTTTTTTAAGTAGATAGTCAGGCCTTACTTCTGAGATTCCTCTTAGTGGATTTGAACTTCCAACCTTTCAGTTAGCAGCTTAGTGTATTAATAATTTGCTGTAACCTTGTGAGTAGTGGAGTACAGATGTCCTCTTTTTAAACTTTCCTTTTCAGACCCCTCCCTACTCCATCCTAGCAAATTATATTCTTCCTCATGCTCAACATATATGTGTTTGAACTTTGAACAGATTTGGAATTCCACTCACCAGAGACCTAGGATGTAGAGAGGAGGTGAGGGGAACTAAAAGTTTTTAAATGACTCTAGCGTCTCAGTCACTATTTCACAATATTATCTTGCTAAGTCTTTATAATACTCTTAAAGCAAATATTTCTACTCTACTTACAGATTAAAAAAAAACAAACAAAAAAAAACATGATGGCTTTATTTGCATTAAGTCACATGAGTACAAAGAAATTGAGTCAATATTGAAACCAGAAGCCACTGATACTAAATACTGTGGTTTTTTCTCTCTCTCTCTCTCTCCGTTTCTTCTCCTAGATTTCTTGTCTGCTAACTCAAGGGACCTGTGTTGAAGCCCTTTGCCTTAAAGTTGCTTTCAACACACTATCTGCTACTCAGAATCTTTTAAACACAATTAAAGTGGATTTACTTATGTCTAATTTCTTCAGGATTTTTCTCTGTTAAAATAGGTGCTAATTAAATATATACCCTCTTGACAAATTAGTTAAATGTTTCTCCCCTCCAAGGAAACACAAAAACTTAATCTGATTGAGAGAGCCTGCATCTAAAACTGATACAATGATAGGGATTTCATAAAAATAAAAAACAAAATGCTATTCAGGGAGACAATTCTGTCCTTTCTGTTAGCATATCATACAGTTAACTATTCATATTAAAACAGAAATACCAACCTGGGCACAAAACCTTTCAACTTTGAAAGAACCTTCTAGACCAAAAATAACAAAGCAAATACCAACCCACAAGCTTATTTACTTGTCAAAGCAATGAGCAGTGGTCTAGAAGTTCCAAATCACTCATTCTTACTTACTGGGTTCTATATAACAGAAATCTTAAGTTCCACCCTAACAGTCTTACATGAGTATTGTTAAGCTCAAATACAAGCAGGTGAATGATGATCATTTTTAAAGTGCAGATCACTAAGTCGAGATAGAGCACATTTCTCATACAGGCATCGTTGTAACATGCTACTAGATTCCATCCCAATTATAGGGCCTGAGTCTTGGAAAGTAGAAATGCCGTTTCCAATATAATCACATTCCATCAGTGCTAAGAACTTTTCCTGAAGAAGAGTTTCAAACCAGCCAAACAAAGTTCTCCTGTGGAAAGATATCACTCATTCTCGAATAGTTCTTTTATTTTTGTCCATAACAAGTCTATAAGTGCCTCCTCCCCACTACCACAATAAAATAATTACTCTTAAATATACAAGTATAGATTAAGAATTTTTTTTTTTTTTAAATCCTAATGTTGCTCTCAGTGAAGAGCGGTCATTTATTTAACTTATGAGTCTAATATGCACATATGCTGTGCTGGGCTAAGATCAAAAAGAGGAAGAACTCACTCTTTTAGACAAAAGCCATTGCCCATTGGATAAAAGTCATGCAAACCATAGGAGGACTCAGGGAAGAAAAGGAAAGCTTTGTCAAATGAAAATACAGTTGAACTTTGAACGATGAGATTTTAGTAGTGCCAACATTTTGCTCAGTCAAAATTCCAAATATAATTTACAGTTGAGCATCAAACAACATGGGTTTAAACTTTGTGTGCCCACTTATACATTTTAATTTTTTTCTGTTGATGTTGCGGTGAGTACAAGTATTTCAACTATCTGCTTAAAATACTGTGACTATGCAGTTGAAATCCATCCTGTTAACTGGTCAACTATACTAATGTTGTTGTTATGAATGAACTGTCAGGAAGCTCAGAATTCTCATAGTCTTAAAATACAAATAAAACTTCATAAATGTGATTTTAAAAATCCCATATAATATTTTCAAATGTACTACAACATATGAAATCTTCTCAATCATTCATTTATTAATCAATAATTGAGTACTTACTACATGGCAATCTCTTAGGTAAAACCTTGGAATAAATAGAAGCACACTATACACGCCTTTGCTTTTTGAGACTAGGAATGAGCAATATATGAGAGTGTCTGTCTTCTAAAAGTGTAAATTTCTATATAAATAAAAAGTGTTCTTCTGATTAAATAATTGAGTTATGCAGAAGTTTTCAGACATATAATTGGCTATAATCAGATTAGAGAGAGAGAGAAAAAAAAGTTTGTCAAGGGAAATGAAACCAGACATTATAACAGCTTTTACTGAAATTCCCACTATTCTTTTGTTTAGCCTTAGATCTTAGTCAAGATTAAAAAGTCTTTGAAAATTATCCAAAATATTCCAGTTTTAAGAACAGGGAGACTCAGGCTAAATTGATAAGTCTTATTAGATTAATTACTATAAAAGTAAGTCCAGAAATCAATCATATTTGTAAAAATAAATCAACATCATTTAGAAAAGTTTTATTGGCACTCTCAGCTATAAACCACTTTAGTTCTAAAGATGTTTACTGACAAATTACTTTCTTACCTAACCTTAAGGTTTTAAAAAGCGAAAAGAGTCTTATACTGTTCTATTCAGTGTTATTTAGAGATTCGTTTCCTACTATAAGTAATCAACATCTCTTTTGGGCTGGTTTGCTGTCTTTTCAGGGTGAATTTAAATTCAAAACTATGCATCTCTTTATTATTATTCCATACTTGTTCATAGAAATCAGCCTCAGAAGCACTTGCTATCCAGATGCATGGAGAATGCTTACCAGTGCCCTTGGCTTTCCTGAGCACTGTTTAGGTGTAGTGTTTTGATTCTGCCTATGGGGGAAATGAACATTTGGTTACTTCCTAATGCCTCATCATTGTCTCTGTTAACCTGCCATATCAGATGCATACTCCCCATTGGCTGCATAATCCTCATGAATATGACTTCCTTCCCACATCCCACTACCCTGGGCAACTTCTTGCAACAACTTCAGAGTTTTAATAAGACTAAAATACCCATCATCAAGTGAGTAAAACCCTACCTGAAAATAGCATTGAAGGTCTAAAATATAGCATTCCCAGAGTGGACTAAATTCCCAATGTGGCCATCTTGATGATCGCTCTAGATTGCAGCTCTGCAGAAACACTGTGGTCCACTGGTTATAAACTGTCATCATTTGCTTGGGAGCTTCGCCTGAGAGTACAAAAGCTAAAATTCAGTTCCTCTCAGACATGACAACAAGAGCTCTCAGGAAACAAATGTATTTAAATTGTTGAATGAAATATGAATTTGCTCTGTAAAAGTTTATTGAAACTACCACCACAACAACAATTTCAAGAGAGGCCGGTTGAGACTCTCCCCACCAGCTGAGCATTTCGTTTCTTTTTTTTTTCTCCTAGTTTTCTTGTATATACTCATACTTTCACTAGCAACTGCCAGGTTACTCAGAGCGCATGCTCATAACTCAAAAACAAAGAAGTGATGATTCTGTGACCAAAGATGGAATGTAGCAAAGGAGGAAAATTTTCCATACAGAGCATCTCTCTAGAGATGTTTCTGTTGCAACAAAAACAAGAAGCAAGTTCAACCTGGGGAAGGGCTGTTAAAACTGTTTCCAAAATTTCTGAATAGATGAAACTCATGATTTAACTACAGAGTAGGTATTTTGAACAATAAATGATAAACAGAAATACAAGCGTGTGCCTAGCAGCTGTGGGCTATTTTATAAAATTCATTTTGTTTCTTTCCATGTCTTTGTAAGGGAAAATAGTATGCTAACATTTAATCCTTCTATAGCATCATACTTAAGTCAAAATCCTTATTTGTTACCTAGTGACTTCTAATTGTTATATGTCATACAATGGTGTGAGGATCACTTATTATCACTGAATCTGTAAGTTGCTTTGCTTCTTAGTGCATGAACTACAAGATTTTAGACTGTTGTGTTTTGTTAAAGATAGTACAATATTTGCAATTATTTATCCGATAACTATTACATGCATTCAATTAAAGAAAATGAAAACTAGTCTGTGGCTAAGGTAGTCTATTGTGATAGCATCTTATTGTTTAAATATATTGTTTTGCTTTGGTATTTCAGAGTTGTCTGTCACACAAGGAAATCCTTTACTCAGACAGACAATGGAATCTGGTTGAAAATAACAGCAATCGAACTGAACTCAGAAGGCTGGGTTAATTTTCACACAATTCTATAGTATATTGGTATTTCAATAAAAGAATTGCTGAGTTTAGATTTTGCTCAACTGAATTCTGGAGTTGGGTTGCTATGATCAATTCCTCGAGAAGATATAGAGAAAAAAGTCTTTATAAAGGTTTAATGCAGATTGACGCAAGGAACACAGAAATAGATCTTCACAGAATTTTCCATCATCCTCGAGCTCCTATAAGCAAGAAGAGAGCATCTCCAGTGGTAAAAATAAAACAAAATGCAAATTCATCCAGGGCACAGTAGTTTTATATACAAATCAAACTGATTTTCATCCAGAACATCTGTGCAAACAAGATTTTAAAAGGTAATTTCAGCACCACAAAGGAAGAGAAAGAATGCTGATTGGATTCAAAATAGACTTGTTAAATGTACACACCTACAATAATATGAGGAGCATGGCATAATTTAATAAGTTGATTTGATGATGATCTAGACAAAAGCCTAACTAGAAAAGAAAAAGTCTCTTGTTCTCCATCTTTCATGTTGTGAATATTTGTCAAGTAAATAAATTAAAAGGAAAAAATATAAGAGTTCACTTTTCAACTCAGATATTTAACTGAGAGATCAATTTGTGTTAGGTACCGTACTAGAAGTTGGGAATACAGCTTTCTCTGGCAGGATTATTTGTTGTTTCTAGGTGCTATGAAGTCCATTGATTGTTGAATCATATTTAACCCTAGTGAAAAAGTAGAATTGTCCCATAGAATTTTCTTGGCTATAATGTTTATGGGAGTAAATTGCTAGATGTTTCTCCTGAGGAATGACTAGATGAGTTCAAACAGCCAGCCAAACTTTTGGTTTGCAGCTGAGTATCTAAACATTGAGTCACCATGGCTCTTTGTTTGATTACTACTTTACAGAAATTTATAATATAGGAAAGAAATGAATGAATATTTTATGGTATTTGGGAGAAAATGGAAGTCATCTGTTACTTGAAAACACAGAGGTGTATCATTGCTGTTAAGTACCATCGACTGTTTCTGACTTACAGGGTTCCTATGTTCAACAGAATGAAACTTTGTATTAGCCTGTACCATTCTCAAATTCACTGATATCTTTCAGTTCATTTTTGCAGCCATTGTGCCAGTCTTTCTTATTGAGAGGCTTCCTCATTTTCACATACCTACTTTATCCAGGGGCTGGTCCCTCCTAATAACATGTCCAAAGTATATGAGATGAAAGGGACTCAACTCCATGGGACAGAAGCAACAACCACCACCAGGGACATTTTCTTAACTGTAATAGAAATTAGAGGCAGGCTAGAAGGTAGTTTTTAAAGAGTAGTTTTAAAAGGTAGTTTATAAAGTTTTGTAATTAAAATTTACTTTTTTTTTTTCTTTTACAGTCTTCTGTATTGCATAGGCTTCTTATTAATTGAGTTTTTAAGACTTTTATAAAAAATAGCATCTTACTAAATACTGATGATAATTCATTCACCAGGAGTAGGCTAATGAAAACTTAATGAAACCCACTCTTCGGCACCATAAAAAAAAAGATCTGGCAATCTACTGTCATAAAGTTTTCAATCAAGAAAAATGAAACACCGTTCTGTTGTATGTCACCAAGAGTCAGAATAGACTGGATAGCAATGTTTTTATTTTTATCATTAAATAATGTTCATCATAGACACTTTCTGGGTGATAAACACTTACTTGTTAGATTCACACATTTTTGCATCTCAAAATTTTGGTTTGATGATATAATTTATATGTAAAAGTTTCCATAAATCTATTTAGAATTTATGGAAATTCTAAATGCTCCTGGGTGAAAGCAAACCTCACTTTTTGGAATTGCTTTAACTCTCTTCAGGATTATTAAACTCATACTAAAACAAACAAAACATACTAAAACGGCCACCGTTAGTCTGTCTGTCGTGCTGTGGTGGTTTGAGTTGCTGTGATTCTGAGGGCTATGCCACCGGTGTTTTAAATAACCAGCAGGGTCACCCATGATGGAAAGGTTTCAGATGAGCTACAAAACAAAGACAGACTAGGAAGAAAGAGTGACAAACTACTTCCGAATCGCTAGTCACTGAAAACTCT
>NW_006408703.1:2852401-2899172 GCF_000296735.1 Chrysochloris asiatica
AAAGAACAAGGCACCAGGAATTGATGGAATAAAAATTGAAATCTTTCAGGAAAGTGAGGCAGCACAGGAGGCACTCACTCATCTCTGCCAGGAAATTTGGTTTGAATTGCTGACCATATGATTAACAATCCAATACATGTCCTATAGTGCTACTATGGATCCTTAGGACTAGTTGTTGTTGTTGTTAAGTGTTGTGGAGTCAGTTTCAACTCATTGTGACCCTGTATAGGCTTTCTGACACTTTAAATATTCTTCAGGATCAGAAACCTTATTTTACTCCCACAGAGCAGCGAGTGAGCTCAAACTGTCGACTTTGTGGTTAGCAGTCCAGAACTTAACCTATGGAGCCATTGTGCTCCCCCTTTATGATGAGAGGAGACATTAAATATTTCACTGCACCACAGTGACCCTTCTTATAGAAGATAAAAGCATTCTGAGTTGAATGGAAAAACAAAACAGGAAGTACTGAAAATATATGTACTGGCTACTTCAAGTAATAAAAAGATGTTTAGATAATATGGACTGTTAACCATGGATTTTCAAATACATGAGGAAAAAAATAAAATATAAAGAAAGTGAATATTAGTTGAGCAAAGAAAGAAAACAACTGATACCAGAAACAAAAATAATGTAAGGAACAAAAGAAAATTAAAACACAATTCTAATTACTACTAATGTAAAGCTATTTAAGGGAATATTGCTTTCATGCAGCAAAGATAATTTCCTGTGAATCACCAAATGACCCAAAGGATATGAAGCTATCCTGAGAATTTAATCAATTATTTTAAAATGAAAGTAAAACTGACTAGTAAAGTAAGTCAAATATGAAATCAATAATTGTAAAATAAAGCAGAGGAAATCATTAGTAGTTCAAAATTATAAAGATATGAACAACATAAAACATATGTTATGAGATATTTACAGTAGAATCAGAAACCCTAAACATGTTATTGAAGTATATTAAAAGAAAACACAGGAGAAAATGGGAGGAGAAATTATCAAAATATTAGGAGAAAATTATCTCAAGTAAATAAAATATATAAACATATAGAATGACTCAAATCACCAAATTCTAAGCACAGTGTATTCAAAATTAAACTTCAATACATTTGATGATATTTGAGAATTCCTCATACAGTAGACAAATTCAGTGACAATCAAACTAAGGCTCAAATTAAGCTTTTTATGGTGATTATGATTGCTACATGACAATGAAGTTAAATCTTCAAATTCTAAGGGAGGTGCCTTTAGAAATATGTACTCAACTGGATTGGACACATCTTATGTAATGCTTACAAATTATTTAGGTCCACTATAGCCAATGGGGCATCCTAGTGTGGTGCTTTAGGATAAACCCTGGAATGCTAACCCTGAGGTTACAATGTTGGAGATTCAAACCCACCAAACATTCATTGGAAATCTTCTACAGGATTGTTATGAGTAGGAACTGTATCGAGAGTGCTCCTTGGAGGCCTGGATGGCCACACTTTTTTTCTCATAATTCGGACATATTGTCAGGAACGATCAGTCACTGGAGAGTGACATGTTTTGTAAGGTGGAGGGTCAGAGAAAAAGAGCAAGACCCCCAGAGAGATGGATTGTCAGAGTGGCGGCATCAATGGACTCAAGCGTGGCAACAATTGTGAGGTTGGCCTATGACCAGGAAGTGTCTCATTTTGTTGCACATAAGGTGCATAGGGTGGCTATGAGTCAGTACCAACTCAATGGTACCTAACAAAAACAACAACAGTCATTGCAGGAGGCCTGATGATGCAATGGTTAAGTGCTTGGTCAGCAGTTTGAACCAACCAGTTGCTCTACAAAGGAAAGAAATGGCAGTTAGCTTCTATCAAAATTTACGATCTTAGAAACCCTATGGGGAAGTTCTACCCTGTTATTAGGCAAAATAAACTCAAGGACAATGTGTTTGGGTTTTATAGCCATTGCAGCTGTGATCAGCATGACAGAGACACAGACAATTCTGGAACCTGAGGCAGATTAGCCAGGCATGTCCAACATTCTGGAATGTTCCAGACTGGAACTTAGACCTGGGATCTGCTTTACTCAGCAGCTGCCTGAAAAGCCAGGTGATGGAATAGGTGAGTTAACTCCCCTGGTGGCAAACGTTGACTAATGGGAGAAAAGTGAGAGAAGGAAGAGTCTGATGACAAAATTTCTCCCTTTCTTTTACCAATGAAGTGTTTTGAGTCACAGTTTTCTGTTCAGTTTGTCTGATTGCATCCTACATGACCAAATGGATGCACTAGCAAAGCAATCACCTGTGTAACCTTGCTGTTAGCGCTGAAGCAGTGGATTTTCTTTCTATTCCTATCTTCCTCATTCTACTGCCTTGGCTAACTTGCACTTAAGCGTTTCCTCAGGCCCTGTTTTTATTTCATTTTATTTATACTTTTTTGGGTGGTGGTGGTAGGAAACCTGGACTAAGACACAAACCTATCAATCAAGTGTGATATCAAATATAAGCAAGCACACATGACTTTATATTTAACTTTTCCTTTTAGTAGAAAATGCTTTTGGGGGCACACTTTGTCAAAACAACAATAATAGTAAAAATGAAAATACAAAATGGACTCTGTATTCTAACTCAGAAGTGCAAAGCAAATAAATCCTAGTAATTCAACTGTACTACATACTGAGAATACATTTAACACTAATTATAACAGGAAGTCTGACCAGTCCATGAAAAATGTATTCAAGAAAAAATATATTTAATTATACAAACAATATTATTAATAATCTTGAAGATTTTAGCAAAGAAAGAAAAAGGCTGCTTGATGCTTGGGGATTAACAAAAATCTGTACATAATTCCAGCATTATGAAACACAAAAATAACACGATTTTGAGTAATGAAAGATTTACAAAATATTATCCTGGAACATAATGTGCAAAGATATTCTCAAATAACACAGTTTTAGGGTCATGAGATTACATGTACTTCATTTAATGTCAAAATGCTACTCTTGAGGTAGTATATATGATAGTTTAGTATAAGCTATTTAATATCCATTTTTAAAGAAAGAACTAGGAGAAAAAAGCATAGATGAAAGAATGATAATCATAAAAATCAAATGTTAAAAATCTTTAGCATGTTTAAATTATGGTGTGCTGACTGAGATCAGACCTTGAGGATATAAGTCAGCTAGAGGGAAGCACAGGCATGTTAATTCACTTATGACTCATGTTATTTTTACTTGCTTTTGAGTTGATTCATAGCAGAGACAGGGGAAAAAAAATCAGGAGTTGGATGTGGGAAAAGGTAAATCCTGTAATTTTGCTAAATTTTATTGTATATATCTAGCACATATATCTCATATATGATTTAAAAAGGAGCCATGGTGGCAAAGTGAGTAATGGTTCATCCACTAAAAGAAAGTTTGGGAATGTGACCCCACCAGCCATTCACACAGACATTGTTATTGTGCTGTGGAGTCAATTCTGACTCATAGCAACCCTATAAAACAGATTAGAATTTTCTCATAGAGTTTCTTAGGCTGTAATCCATGGGAACAGCTAGGTTTTTTTTTTCCCCAGAGAGCTGCCTGTATGCTCAAACCACGACCTTTCAGTTAGCAAACAAGTGTTTAATCAGTGCATAAACAGGATTCTTTCCAGTAAAAATTACAGTCTAGGAAGCCCTATGGTTTCTGTCATATAGGATCATCATAAACTGTAATCTACTCAAGAGTATGCAAACAATTTATGTCTATAAATCAATTGTTGATGCTTTTGAGTGTCATCAAGTCAGTTCTGACTCATAGTGACTCTGTATGGAGTTCCCAAGGTGGGGCTGGTGGGTTTGAACCCCAGATTATGGTTAGAAATCTAGTACTGATCCTACAGGGTCACACCAGAGCTCCATAGATCAATAGATAGATATATAAATGTCAAAGTTACATTTATGTGATAATGAAAAGAAAAAGAAAATGAAAATCATTTAAAATATATTACTGAGTGTGGGTTTGGAAGAAAAAGGAAGATTTAAAGTTTTCATTACCTACTCTTGCTTTGTTTGTAATAGGTTTTTGTATGCACACAGTTGCTTTCCTAATTAAACCAACTTTTCTTTTCATGAACTGAACTGCTAAGAAATGTTAACTCTCTTGGTCATGTAGAGAAATAATTGAGGGGAGAAGGGTCCGAGAAGAGAGCAGGTATGATGCTATTTTAATAGGATGAAAGACACTAAGAGCCTGAAAGAAAGAAGCTGACAATGTATAAATAAGAGACTTACTGGAAAATAAAGGATAGAATATTTAATAATTAAACAGAGGTTAAGGATACAGTGAAGGGCCCAAGGCTAGTTCCCCAATTTCATTTATGATAGATTGGAAGATCTGTGATGCCTTCATTCTAAATAAGAAATAAAAATAGAAGAGCATATATTGAGGTATTTTTAAATGACTATTATGGAGAGACAGAATATTATATAATTATTTCTGTTTAGTATAGTGAGTTTTTCCATTTGAAGCTTGAAGTGTCCATGAACATGTTGTTGTTAAGTGCCGTCGAGTTGGTTCTGACTCATAACAACCCTGTACAGCGTTTCTGAAGGTGTAAATCTTTACAGGAGTAGAAAGCCTCATCTTTCTCCCATGGAGCGGCTGGTAGTTTTGAACCGCTGACCTTAAGGGTCGCAGCCCGATTCGTAACCACTACACTACCAGAGCTCCTTAGATTAGTTAATAGTGAGCATATAGCTGTAGAAACAATTAAATTTATGAGCCTAGAGCTCATATCTATTTTACTAAGTTAAGGTCCATACAATGAAAGAGATAATTTGTTTGTTAGGAGATGCAGTTAGGAGACTCCAGGCAGAATCCTGAGATGGGATTTTTTTACTGTAAAGAGTCCTGGTTGTGCACTGATTAAATACTTGTTTGCTAACTGAAAGGTCGTGGTTTTAGCACACAGGCAGCTCTCTGGGAAAAAAAAAAAAAAACCTAGCAATCTGTTCCCATAGATTACAGCCTAAGAAACTCCTTTTTTTTTTCCCCCCTGAAACTCTTTATTTCTAATGGATAAGTAAAAGAACAGGACTCTAGAAGACAATAAGCTTTTAAGTGGTAGTTATAGAAGAAAACAGGGAATCCTAATGGCTGATTTCAGGGGTTAGGTATACAACTTTGAATAGAAAAGCAATAGTAGCTTAAATCAAAAGAGACTAACTAAAACAAAGATGGAGAAATGTCCACTGGTTTCGGCTTGTCATGGATGAGTACTGGACAAAGTGAATAGGTAAACAACGGGAAGTATCAAATAAAGACCTTGCTTTTGAAAATCCGAAATTAATGGAAAAGCTGATCTCTATAAAACACTGAAGTTGTTACTCTTGTTTTTAAGCGTTTTCTAGTTGGTTCAGACTTATAGTGACCCTGAATAGGGTTTCCAGGGCTTTTAAATCTTTGTGGGAACAGAAAGCCTCATCATTCTTACACTGAGTGGCTGGTGGACTCCAACTGTAGACTTTAAGGTTAACAATCGAGTGCATATTGTGTGGAGCCACCTGGATCCCCATACACTCAAGTAAAATGACTTAATTGTAAAAAAAAAAAAAATGACATTACAAAATTGAACAGGTGATAAATAAGCCCTAAAGGACACCAGGAGTCCTGGTGTGGTGCTGCGGGTTAATGCACTGAACTGCAAAGTTGGTTTGAACTGCAAGGTAGGTGGTTCAATCTTACCAGTGGCTCCTCAGTAACCCTATACAGGGTCTCTGTGATTCAGAACTCACTTGATAGCACTTAATAACAACAGATGAGACAAGAAGGTGACATATATCCTGCAAATATTATAAATGAACCTTGAATAGTAAGACATCCTCTTCTTTTGACCAAAGTAAGGATGTTGTTGATTGCATTTTCTTTTGTATTTTTGTATTTGAAAAAGTATATCTCTAAAAAAGTATATTTGAACCCATTGTGTCAATCCATCTTGTTGCTTAAATTTTCTTAATGATACTGGTGTTGATGCAGTAGGATAAGTGCTGGATAGATGCAAAGTGGATAAGTATTAGACTGGTAACTGCAAGGTCAGCAGTCTCTCAAAAATCCTATACAGTATTTCTGTGAATAAGAACCAACTTGATGGTACACAACAACACTTAAGTCAAAGATCATGTGTGCAACCATTATAGTTGTTGCTAGGTGGCGGTTAGTCATTCCGATTCATAGGGCCCCTATGTACAACCTGGTCTCCTTGACAATTGTTGTATTTGAACCCATTGTGTCAATCCATCTTGTTGGGGTCTTCCTCTTTTTCCGTGATGATCTACTTTTCCAGCATGATAAACTTCTCCAGGGACTGTCTATCCTGATAATATATCCAAAGGATAAAAGATAAAACATCACCATCCTGCATTCTAGGGAGATTTAGAGCTGTACTTCTTTTAAGACATATTAATTGGTTTGTCTAGCTGTTCATGGTACTTCCAATATTATTTGTCAACACCATATTTCAAATGCATGCATTCTTCTATGGTCTTCCTTATTCATTGACCAACTTTCACATACATACAATGCAATAGAAGATACTAAGTTTTCTACCTTTGTGCTCAATCTGATATCTTCACCTTTAATCATTTAAAAGCGGTCTCATGCAGCAGATTTGCTTAATGCAACATGTCCTTTAATTTCTTGATTGCTGTTTCCATTAATGTTGAGTGTTAATCCAAGCAAAACGAAGTCTTATAGCACTTTAATTTTTCCCACTTTACCATAATTTTTTTTGTTGGTCCAGTAGTGAGGATTTTAAGGAGTCCTGGTGTGGCGCTGTGGGCTAATGCATCAGATTGCAATGTCGTTTGAATTGCAAGGTCAGTGGTTCAAGCTCACCAACTTCTCCTTGGAAACCCTATACAGGGTCGCTATGGGTCGGAATTGACTCGACAGAACTTAACAACAACAAATGATAGCTTGGTGGTTACAAGACTTTCTGCTCCTGTAAAGATTTGTAGCCTGAGAAACCTTATGCAGGGTCTCTATGAGTCAGAACCGACTCCATGACATGCCACCATCACCATCACTAGTGAGGATTTTTGCTTTCTTTACACTGAGGTACAGTCTTTGACCTTCATCAGTTAAGTATTTTATGACTACTTTGCTTCAAGCAAGCAAGGTTATATCATATGAATACTACAGGTTGTTACTCCAATCCTGATGCTACATTATTCTTCATATAATCCAGTTTCTTTGATTATTTGCTCAATATACAGGTTGACTAATTATATGAGAGGATATAACCCTTGCACACAAGTTTCCTGATTTGAAACCATTTGGTGTCTCCTTGCTGTTTGAACAACTGCCTCTGGATCTAAATACAGGTTCCTAATGAGCACAATTAAGTGTTCTGAAATATACATTCTTAGCAATGTTGTCTGTAGTTTTTAATGTTTATAGTAAAACAATTTATAGTTTAACACAATAAAAAGTCTTTGCACCACCAATAAAACTCAAGTTAACATTTTTCCTATATTAACTGCTTTTAGCCAAGATCCATCAGACCTCAGAAATGATATCTAGATGTTCTTTTGTATTCAGTTTGGATTTCTGGAAGTTCCCTGTCCATGTACTCTTAAACTTTTAGAATTATCTTCAGCAAAAATTTACTTGCATGTCATATTAATGATATTGTTCCATGATGTTGTCATTCCATTAGATCATCTTTCTTAGAAATGGACACAAATATAGATTTATTCCAATTGGTTGGCCAGGAAAATGTAGTCCTAATTTCTTACTATAAATGAGTGAGCACTTTCAGAGCTGCAACAGTTTATTGAAAGATTTCAATTTGTATTTTGTCAATTTCTGGACCCTTTTTACCCCACCAATGCCTTCTGTGCAGTTTAGATTTCTTCTTTCAGTATCATTGGTTCTTCATCATATGTAGCCTCTTGAAATAATAGAATATTGATCATGTCTTCAGTGATTTTGTACCAAAGTGCCCCAGTGGGAGGATCTACGTGCTCAAGTTCAAGGCAGGCAGAAGCCCAAGACGGACCATAATGAGGAGCACTGCGGCAAGGTCAACGAGTGCCTGAACATCCCCCCTCCCGCGCCCCCATGCCTGTTCCGCTGGGAACTTCGGCGGTGAGGGTGGCCTCCAGAGCCTGCTGGTGACTATGAGCCACAGCCAGCTCATGCAGCTCATCGGACCCTCTGGCCTGAGGGGGACTCGGTGGGCTTGGGGCCCTGACTGGGCCGGTCCTGGCCAGTTTACTGGAGAGCAGAACGTCCCAGCCAGAAGCTCATCATCCAGCTCCTGGAGCCAGTCAGCTGCGGTCACCCCCTCCTCCATCACCTTTTCTGCTGGTGCCACCCAAGCCCCTTCTGTACCAGCAGCCGCCTCTGCGACCAGCCCGAGCTCCGCGCCCAGTTCAGGTAATGGAACCAGCACAGCCCATCTAGCTGAGTGACCCGCAGAACATTTTAGCCACCATGATCGTGCCGGCAGGAGCAGGCAGCAGGCAACAAATTAGCCAGGCCAGGGTCCTCACGCCAGAGATTATGGCACCTATTCTGGCCAATGCTGATGTCTAGGAGAGTCTACTGCCCTACCTGCCTTCAGGGGAGTCGCTGGCCCAAATCGCAGATGAGATTCAGAACACGCTGACCTCACCCCAGTTCTACCAGGCCCTGGGCATGTTCAGCACAGCCCTGGTCTTGGGACAGCTGGACCCCCTCATGTACCAGTTTGGTCTGCCTGCGGAGGCTGTGAAGGCCGCCAATAAGGGCGATGTGGAAGCGTTTGCCAAAGCTATGCAGAGCAACACCAAGTCAGAGCCGAAGGAGGGTGACTTGAAGGACAGGAAGGACGGAGAGGAGAACATGAGCTTGGATTAAATTATTTGTCTCTTAAAGAGGGGCCTTGGTAGTTGCACTTGTGCAACTTCTGCATTTGTGCAAACCTTCGCACCCATGTAAACTTCTCTGAAATAAAAGTATCTTTCTTTAAAAAAAAAATTAATAAATAAAAACTTTTTATTGTGAATTGAGTGAAAGAAAGTTTACCAAACAGATCATCAATCTCACAGCCAATAAATCATACACTTTGTGTCATTACAATGATTCAATCCCTTCTGTGCATCACCATTTAGCAGCTATATTTACCTCTATTCATTCATTTTAACATTTGCACTCCTCCCTGTCTTCCACTACCTTTATCTTCCCTCAGCTAATCTTTCCCCTCTACCAAGTTAGCATGTGCCAACCCTCTACCCCATGGATAATTTTACTTTCCTTCCCACTTGGTAACCATCAAAGAAAACTTTTAAAAAACGTTTTTACAACAGTAGTCTCATACAATATTTATCCTTTTGTTATTGACTAATTTCACTCCACATAATGTCCTTCAGGTTCATCCATGTTATGAGATGTTTCACAGATTCATCATTATTCTTCAACATTGAGTAGTATTTTGTTGTGTGTATATGCCAAACTTTAACAGTTCTTGTGTTGACGTTCACTCTGTTCTCATCTTCTTTGCTATTGTGAATATGGGTGTTTTGCTTCAATAAATAAGGGTGTTCCTTTATCTATTCATGTTACAGCTCTCATTTCTTGAGGATATATACCAACTAGAGGAACTCTTGGATCATACACTATTTCTATTTCCAACTTTTTAAGGAAGTGCCATACAGAGCTTAATATTATTGTTACTTCTTTGTAGGTAGCTTCATTTCTCCTAAGATGCTCTCAGGATTCTTTCCATGTCTTTGGTTTTGCAAAGTTTGATTAACATGTGTCTTGGTGATTTTCTATTGGGGTCTATCCCATTTGGGGTTCATTCAATCTCTTGAATTGTTATCTTCTCATTTTTCATGATGTTAGTAAAGTTTTCTACCAGTCTTTATCAATTTTCTCCATGTTTTTTGTTGACTTTTCTTATTCTGGAATTCTATTCACCCATAAGTGATTTATTTCTCTTCAGTGATGTCCCACATAAGTCTCAGGCTTTCTTCCAATGTTTTCCAATCTTGTGTCCGATTGTTTTTCTCGCTTATTCATATTGAGAGGTTTATCCTCAAGATTAATAATTTGAGCAACCACTGGTTCAAATATACTCCTGCCTTTTCCACATATTGTTCATTTCTGAGTTCTTAGTATCAGTCTTCTGGAGTTCTATTTGCAGGTTTGTATACTTTCAAATGTTGTATGTATTTTGTCTGTTAGTTCTTATGGTGTTTTCCTAAATTCTTCTGAAGTTTTTCTGTGTTCTTGCTTTCCTTGAATTTTCTGTCAATCCATTGAAGTTACTTAAGTTACATTCTTTTGAATTAATTCTCAGGTAGTTCTTCCTCAGAAACTTTTTTTTTTTTTTTTTTTTTTATGCTGAAACTTGGTCATTTGTTTGAGCCACTTTGTCTTGTTTCTTTGTGTAAGTTAAAATTGTCTGTTGTCTCTTAGACATTGTGGTGTCATTGATTTTGTATTTAATTGCTGACTGCACTCTGGTGTGTTTTTAGGCTCTTACCAAGTGTCTGCTGTTGGGTGTGATTAGAGTATAAAAGTGTGTGTACTGTTTTCTGTTCACTGTGCATGCAGCTTAGGTTAGGGGCTGTCTGGCTGGTGTTAGCTGATGTCTATCATTGATCAGGTGATATAGAAGCTGATATTGGCTCTTTTCCAATGGGGGGAGCTGCAGAAGGTATGGTTGTGGTTGAGCTGTCTGAACATTGTTGCTGTCTCCCATCAGGTGTGACAATAAGAGAAAACACACCCAGGAATACAAAGCAGAACAAACCAAAAAGCAAACAGTAAAGGAAGAATGTAATAAAGGAGACAAAAAGAAGCAGAGACAGACAGTAATAAGCAAAAAGAGCACAACAACTAAAAAGAGAAAAGAGGGTCAGGAATATAGAGCTACACAAGAGAAAAATAATCTGTCTCTAAATTCAAGTGGGATATATTCAAGGTCATAGTTTGGCTCTCATAGACCTGTTTTAAATTCTTCAGCTTCAGCCTGAACTTGCATAGAAACAATAGCTATTTTCTTTTCACAGTCTGTCCCTAGCTTGATTTTGGCTGATGATATGGAGCTTTTCCACAATCTCTTTCCACAGATGTAGTCAATTTGATTTCTGTTTATGCCATCTGGTGAGGTCCATGTGTATAGTTGTCTTTAATGTTGTTTTAAAATTGTATTTCCAATGAAGAAGTCATTGGCCTTGCAAAATTCTATCATATGATATCCAGCATCATTTCTATCACCAAGTCCATATTTTCAAATTACAGATACTTCCTCTTCGTTTCTAATCTTTGCATTCCAATTACTAGTAATTATTAATACATCTTGATTTCACGCTTGATCAATTTCAGACTGAAGAAGTTGGTACAATTCTTCAATTATATCATCACTGGCATTAGTGATGCATGGAAAATTTTGAATAATGGTGATATGAACTGGCTTTATTTGTAGGCATATGGATACTATCCTAATACACATTATGCTTCAAAATAGATCTTGAAATGTTCTTTTTGATGATGAATGTGACACCATTCCTTTTTAATATGTCATTTCCAACATAGTAAACCATATGACTGTCAAATTCAAAATGGCCAATACCAGTGCATTTCAGATCACTAATGGATACTGATCTTTATGTGTTCCATTTCATTTTTGGCAACTTCTGGTTTTCCTATGTTCATACCTTATGCATTCCATATTTCAATTAATATGGGGTGTTTACAGCTGACTTCTCTCATTTTGATTGGGTGGTTTTGAGGACTAAAAAGAGTGAAGGACTGCAGATCTTCTTTAGGCAGAAGAGGTATAGCAATAATAATAAAGTGAAAGACAAATGTTCTGGTGGACTAATACAATACCTATCATTTGGAGCTCTGATAGTGTAGGGGTTACGAATCGGGCTGCGAACCTTAAGGTCAGCAGTTCGAATCTACCAGTGGCTCCATGGGAGGAAGATGAGGCTTTCTGCTCCCATAAAGATTTACAGCTTCAGAAACCCTGTACAGGGTCGCTATGGGTCGGAACTGACTCGATGTCACTTAACAACAACAACAGCATCATTTACTAATTCAGAGAAAGTATTTTCAAATTATGTTGACAAAATGATTATGAGATAAATGAAAGCATTTGCGTAGATATAAAGTATTTGAGCATTGAATCCTGATATGGGGCTATTGGTTGTGTTTTAGACAAGGATGATGAAAGATCCAAAGATTTAAGTGAAGCGATATATGTGAACATTCTTAATACCTAATAGGTATGCAATATATAATTACTTGAATATGATGAAAAGACTTTTGAGTTTTAAATTATCAAGGATACTAATGGGCTCAAGTATGACAATGATTGTTAGGGTAGTGCAGAACAGGGGGTGTTTTGTTCTGTTGTGCATAGGGTCTCTATGAGTTCGAACCAACTGGACTTCACCTAGCAAAAACAACAAGTGTTATAGGATGCATATTATTGTTATTGTTAGGAGCCATTCAGTTGGTTCAAACCCATGGACGATGCACAACAGAACAAAACACCTCCTGGATCATGAGGCATCCTTACTACAGTTGTTAAGTTTCAGGCCATTGCTGCTACCACTGTGTTATTCCATTCCATGCTAAAATTCATCAAACAAATCTGTCTTACAGGAATTACAGCCAGAATGCTCCTTAGAAACAAATAAGGTAAAAACCAGTCTCTCATATTTTGGACATGTTATTAGGAGGGACCAGTCCCTGGATAAGGACATCATGATTGAAAAAGTGGAAGGTTAGTAAAAATGAGGAAGAACCACCAATGGAATGAATAACACAGTGGTTGTTGTTATTGTTGTTAAGTGCCGTTGAGTAGATTCTGACCCATAGCGACCCTGTATAGAGTTTCCAAGGAGTAGCTGGTGAGCTTGAACCATCAACCTTGCAGTTCAAATGACTTTGCAGTCTGACGCATTAGCCCACAGTGCCACACCAGGACTCCAGTGGTTGTTGTTGTGTGTGCCATCGAGTCAGTTCTGACCCATAGCGACCCTGTATATAGTTTCCGAGGAACAGCTGGTGAGCTTGAACCACCGACCTTGCAGTTCAAACAGCTTTTCAGTCTGGCGCATTAACCCACAGTGCCACACCAGGACTCTAGTGGTAGCACATGGTCATTCCAATATTCTTCTCCAACACCATATTTCAAATGTATCAATTTTTCTAAGGCGTTCTCAATTCATTGTCCATCCATTATATGCATATACGGAAATAGAAAATACTATGACTTGGGTCAGGTGCACCTTAATCCTCAAAGTGACATCTTTGCTCTTGAACACTTTACAACAGATTTTCCAGGAATCCATATTAGTGTTAATATTTTTTAATATAAACCAATATGTAGAAATCAGAAAATATATCTGCTTCTACCATTTCAACTTCAAGTGGAAAGCAAAAATCATTTTAAAAATTAAGTAGGAAAAAATGAAAATGTTTACCTGTGCTTTATTGACTATGCAAAGACTTTTGATTTTGTGGATCATGACAAGCTATGGACAACATTGCAGAAAACGGATATTATGAAACACTTCATTGAGCTCATGAGAAACCTGCACATAGAACAAAAGGTAGCTGTTGTAACAGAGCAAGGGAACACTGAATAGTTTGAAATTAGGAAAGATATGTGTCATGGTTGCATTCTTTCACCACAATTATTCAATCTATATTCTGAGCAAATAATCTAAGAAGCTGGCCTATATGAAGAAGAATGTGGTATCAGGATTGGTAAAAACTCAATAACAACCTGCAATATGCACATGATGAAAACTTTCTTGCTGAAAGCAAAAATAATATACATATTGATGAAGATCAAAGACCACAACCTTCATTAGGAGTTGCAACTCAATGTAAAGAAAACAAAAATTCTCACCATTGTACCAACAAATAACATCAAGATAATTGGTGAAAAGATTAAAGTTGTGAAAGACTTAATTTTCCTTGGATCAACTTTAATCAAAAAACATCATGGAAGCAGCAGTCAAGAAATCAAAGGACACATTGCATTAAGCAAATCTGCTTTTTAAGACCTCTTTAAGTGTTGAGGAGCAAGTATGTCAGTTTGAGGCCTAAGATGTGCCTGACCCAAGCCATGGTATTTTCAATAACCTTATTTGCATATGAAAGCTGGACAGTGAATAAAGAAGACGTAAGAAGAATTCATGCATTTGTGTTATGATGTTGGAGAAGAATATTAAAAGTTCCATGGCCCACCAAAAGAACAAACAAATCTGTGTTGGAACAAATACAACTGACATGCTTCTTAGAAGCCAAAATGGCCAGACTTCATCTCTCATACTTCAAATATATTATCAGGATGGACCAGTCTCTGGATAAAGACATCATGTAAAATGGAGGATCAGAGAGAAAGAGGAAGACTCCTTATGAGAAGGATTTGCACAGTGCCCACAGTAGTTGGCTCAAGCTAACTAAGGATTGTGAGTTTGGCATGGGACCGGAAAATGTTTGGTTCTGTTGTTCATAAAGGCTCTATGAGTTGGTACCGGCTCTACAGCACCTTATAACAACAACAGAAATAACTTTTACAAAAGTCCAATAGTCTCATATTTCCCGGCACTTTCCTCAATTTTTCTGTTGCAAAATAAGTATAAAGGAATAATTTAATTCAATATCTAATTTAATCCTCAGATCATTGGAGTGAGGTTCAAGTTACATTAAATATGCTATGGTAATACTGTATCTTCTCTATGAAAGTAGAATATGTGTTGCCACTTTTTCAACTGAGATATGCTTGGCATGATTAAATAAATATTCAAAAATTGCAAAGGAGATTTTCTGTGTATTTTTAAAGCACATGATCATTATATTTATCATCATTTTTCAATACCTCTTACAGTCATTTTCGTGCACGTACCTTCTGATCATTAAAACATGTTATATTCTTATAATCGTCCTTTGAATTTTTCAAATCACAGAAATGGGGCATGAAAATGAAAAGTTATGTTTCAAACAACTATATGCACTGCTATAAAATCCAGAATATTTTTTTATTCAAGCTTATCATTATTTGACTCACCACTTAAATCACTCTTAAGAAAATGGAGTGGAAGATTAAAAATTATCTGATATATTTATACTGCTTAAAACAACAAACAATTCAGGTCATTCAGAAGAAAATTATACCTGTCTTCTTAATAGCAGCCTGGGTCCATGAATAATTCAGATGATGGGCCTCATGCTTTCACTGCAATGCCCACAGACTACATTGGAGGTTTTCAGATAGAAATGAGGGTTCATATTCAATGAGGATATTTTATTAACAAAAGAGCACTCACCCATCAACATTTCCCACTCCTTTACTTCCATTTTGACATACAAATTCATCACACCTTCCTTTATTTGTTAGATAGTAAGAATTTTAGTCCCAAGAACAATTTTTCAAATGTTATCACTGATTGAAAACAAGTGGTTATAATGAAAGTAGATTTGCAATCTTCAGTCTAGCATTTACAGCTCTGAATGCTATAATTATGAAACCATCCATGTGTGTGCTTTTATAACATATTATGACAGAAGATTATGTTCCAAGTAAAGATTATTCCCCAAAGTAATGGTTTAAAATATGACTTTTCTCCTCTTTCTCTTGACAATATTCCAAATTAGAGTTTGACCAAAGAGAAGCCAATGAAGACTTTTAAAAAAGCAAACACAAAAAAGATTCAATTTATTGAAAGTAGCCTGTTAATATTTTCATTGCTTTTGATGAAAATGAAACTAAACTCCATCAGTTTCTCCATGGATAAATATATTTACTGTGGGGTAAATAGGAGATATGGAAAGGTATATCATCGACACATATTCATAAAGCACCATTAAGTACAGGTTATTACAAAGTCAAAAAGCTGAATTATTAGGCCCGTTATACATCAGTACACTTTAAATCTTAACATTTTTGATCATCCCTTTTAAACCTTTAATCTAGTAACAATCACTGTAAAAACGCAAAGTGTAGTTAGACAACCTTAGAATGTGTTTCAGAATGTGTCATGTGGTTGGATATTTGACTTCTTTCTCATTGAATTCCATAAACAATGACCATTTATTTTGTCCTTTTATTCACTAATGGATTTAAAAGGGGAATTCAAAGACAGAGTTAATAAAGAAACCATCTGGTATAGAGTGGATTAACTCTCAGGCAGGTTTTTTAATTCCCACTTGCCCAATTGCTGGGGGAAAAAAATGTACACCCTCTTTCAAAGAAAAATCTGAAAAAATGCTCTGGCAGACAATGAGCAGCCACATAGTTTAAAAAAGAAAAACAAACTAAAAAGGAAGCTACAGATTTCACTGCATCTCTCTGTGTTGATTTGTGTGGCATAGATTCAGATTTTTGCCTGTTAAGATTTATCTTACTTTGTCTCCAACGTTTTTACCTTGAGAATTTTCCAGTTTTGTTAAAGAAGATGTATGTGCAATCACTGCTGTTTATGTACATGAACACAAATGCTTTGTTGTTGTTATTCATTTTCTCTAGTACTAATACAAATTTCAGTTGCTTGCAAATTCACATTAATAAACAAATCAAACAATGTGATAGGATTGAAAGAATGCCAAAATGAACCAAAAAAACAAAAACAAAAACAAAAACAAAAAAACCCACTTGGGTTAGATGCTCATCTTTACAGTTGGAAAAACCCACCTTTCCCTTCTTCTACCATGAACACTCCCTCCAGGTTATTTCAAGCACTCTCAGTTTTCTTTCTCTGCCCACTTCTTCTCATAAGGTCATCACACGTGCAAGCCCAGCATCCTGAGTGTCCCCGGGTGGGCTGTGCCATCTGGTGTCATTAGGAACAAGGAAGCACTATTCATCCGGGAGTGCAATCAGACACTTTATGTTGCTGCAGCTGTCATCCTGGCACTGTGGCTTCCTGCCATCATGGCTGCAGGGGCTAACTTTGGCTCTGGGAAGACTGGTGTTCCTGTAAGAGGACGGCACCTCATACATATAGGCTCCCTCTTGCTCTGGACAGCTGGCTCCAACACTTGGCAGATGGATACAGGTCTTGATGAAGTCTAGGTAGTTGACTCATTTTTCCTCAGTTGTGAGGCTATGGGTCTTCACGTTTTGGAAACTTCACCCAAAACCATTTGTTCCTAATGTAACTCCGTCACTGATAAGTCCAAGAGACCCAAAGGTGCATTGTGTATATTCACAAGACTCATGCTAAGATTTCACTTCTGTATGATCCCACTGGAGTGAGGGACAGACTACCCAATAAGCAAGATTAGGGACTGGGAGATCTCCAATGGATGTTTTTCATGAGATGATACAATCTCTGGAATATTTTTCTCCTAAAACAATTCCTAATAAAAATTTTTATAGAGCTTTATGCTTATATAAATTAAGAGATTCTAGCCTCTTATCTCTGACCTCACTTTAATATAACAGTGCTGAAAATTCCCCACACTCTCAGAGTCCCTATTGAGTAATGATACTAATTCAGAGGCTCTCAAACCCCATGTGGTTTTTACACAAGCTATTCAAGTCCTCTCATTTCCATGTAAGAAAACTGTATTACTTTAGACTCCACAGAGCTGACGTAATTATATGACTTTTCTGGGAAACAGTGATTGCAAATGAGGCCACAGAATCATGAGATGCAGAGACAGTGATACTGGAGCCACAGGCTGGCCTAATTCTGGAATTAGAGATTACTGCCAAGAATATTTAAGGAATGTATTTGAGTATGGGTACTTCTTTATGCATCACATTTTTACATTTTGTGAACATCATTCATTTAATTCATTGTTTAAAAATTGAAAATTACACAGTTATTGTTGCTATGTCCCATAAAGTCAGTTCAAGCTCTTAGTGACCCTATGCACAACAAAACACTGTCTTGTCTTGTCTTGTATCATCCTCACAGTTATGTTTGACCCATTGTTATTGTCACTGTGTCAATCCATCTCATTAAGCTCTTCCTACTTTTCACTGACCTTCCACTCTACCAAATATGATATCCCACTCCAGGGAATGGTTCATTCTGACAACATTTCTAAAGTACCAGCTACAAAGTCTCACCATCTTCACTTTTAACAAACATTCTGTGTGTTCTTCTGGCAATCCATGGCACTAGCATATGTGTTTGTTCTTCTAGAAATCCATGATACTTTCAATAGTCTTCTCCAATACCAGAATTCAGATGCATGGATTCTTCTGTGGTATTCTTTATTCATTGTCCAACTTTCCCATGCATGAGGCCATTGAAAATACCACGGTTTGGGCCAGGCTCACCTTACTTCTCAAAGTGACACTTTTGCTCTTTAAAACTTTAAAGAATTCATTTGCAGCAGACTTCCACAATTCAATATGTCTTTCTTTCTTGAGCATTGGCTAACTCTGTTGATTCCATAAGTGTTGAGTGTGGATGCAAACAAAATGAAGTCTTTGCCTCAAATCTTTTCTCCATTTATCACGCATGATCATATTTACTGGTCCAATTATGAGGATGTTTGTTTCTTTTACATTAAGATGCAATCTATACTGAAGACTGCAGTCTTTGATTTTCCTTAGCAAGTATTTAAAGTTGTCTTTACTCCAGCAAGCAATGGTTGTTAATGAGTTCTTCCTCTAATTCTGATGCCACATTCTTTCTATTTAATCCTGCTTCTCAGATTATAATGTTTAACTATAGTTAAAGCATAAAATCCAAATGCACACATTTCCTGATTTTAAACCATTCAATATCCTTTTGTTCTTTTCAAAAGATTTTCTCTTGATCTATGTACAGGCTTTTCATGAACACAATTAATTGTTGCATTGCTGTCCATAATTTCTTATGATCCATTAAGTCATATACCTTTGCATAGTCAATAAAGCATCTTTCTGGAATTCTGGTGTGGCTCTGTGGGTTAATGTGTTGGACTGCAAAGTTGGTTTGCAGTTAAAGCTAACCAGCCACTCCTCAGAAACCCTATATAGGGTCATTGTGAGTTGGAACTGACTTGATGGCACTTAACAACAACAAATCATCTTTCTGGTATTCCCTGCCTTTAGCTAAGATTCATCTGACATCAGCAATGATATGCCTGGTTTCACATTCTGTTTTAAATCTGCCTTGAATTTCTGGCAGCACCCTGTTGGTGTACTGCTGGAACTGTTTTTGAATTATCTTCAGTAAAAATTTACTAGTATGTGATATTAACGATATTGTATGATGATTTCTGCATTCCAGTGGGTCGCCTCGCTGTGAAAGATCTCTTCTAGTTGGTTGGCCAGGAAACTGTATTCCAAGCTTCTGCATGTAGGCAAGTGTACATTTCCAGTAGTGCATCAGTTTGCCGAATGTATCAATGTGTATTCCATCAGTTCTCAGAGCCTTGTTTTTCACCAATGCTTTTACTGCAGTTTAGACATTTTCCTTCAGTACCATTGTTTTTTTGTTTTGTTTTGTTTTTTATCAGAAGCTACCTCTTGAGACAGTTGGACATTTTTCATTTCCTTTTGGGTACAGTGACTATGGGCATTCTTTCCAACTTCTTTTGGTGCTTTCTGTGTCACTCAATATTTTTCCCATAATTCTTTTAATATTGCAAACTTAGGCTTGATTTTTCCCTTTAGTTCTTTCAGCCGGAAAGATGCTGAGTGTGATCTAACTCTAAATCTTTGCTCATTTCATTATTATACTTGACTTTGTCTTCTTGAGCTGCCCTTTTAAATGTTCTGTTTAGCTCTTTTGCTTTACTTTTTTCAGTTGCTTTGGCTTCTTTACATTCAAGTGCAAGTTTCAGAGTCTCTGCTGATATCCATTTTGGTCCTTAATTTCTTTCCTGTCTTTTTAATGATCTTTTGCTTTCTTCATGTATGACATTCTTGATGTCATCCCACAACTCCTTTGGTCTTTGGTCATAAGTGTCTAATGCCTAACGTAGCAAGTTTTTTGTTTTTTTTAATGTGGTCTCTAAATTCAGGTTGTATATACTTAATGTCATATTTTGGCTCTCCTGGACTTATTTGAATTTTGTTTAGTTTCAACCTGAACTTGCATGGGAGTACTTGATAATTTGTTCCACAGTCAACCCCTGACCTTGTTTTGACTGATGATATTGAGCTTCGTCATGTCTTCACACATATGTCAATTTGATTCCTATGTATTCCATTTGGTGAGGTTCATGAGTATATTTGCCATTTGTGTTCTTGTAAATATGTCAATAATCTTATAATATTTTGCCATATGATCTCCAGTATCATTTCTGTCACCAAGCCCATATTTTCCAACTACTGATGCTTCCTCTTTGTTTCCAAGTTTCTCATTCACATCACCTGCAATTATCAATGCATCTTGATTGCGTGTTTGATATATTTCAGACTAAAGAAGTACATACAATTCTTCAATTTCATCATCACTGGTTTTAGTGATTGGGGCAGAAACATGAATACTAGTGGTATTAACTGATCTTCCTTGTAGACACATAAAGATTTGCTGCCATAGACAGCATCGTACTTCAAGATAGATCTTGCAAAGCTCTTTTTGACAATAAATGTGAGGACATTCCTCTTCGATTTGCTGTTCCTGACATAGTCAAATATACAATTTTCCGATTAAGAATGGCCAATAACTGTATATTTATGCTTAGTAATGCCAGTGTCTCCTTGGAAACCCTATACAAGGTCACTATGTGTTGGTACCAATTCAACGGCACTTAACAACAGCAACAACACTTGGTAAGTATGTGGATTTTTGATGATTTAGACATAACATAAGCAATCTATTACTTCTGGAGTCTACCTAAAATTTACTTCATTAATCAGGTAAGATAGTATTTGTGTGTGTGTGTGTGTGTGAAACAATTAAGAAGAGACAGTGTGTTCTATAAAGAGCTCTGGTAGTGTAGTGCTTACAAATTGGGCTGATAACCTCAAGGTCAGCAGCTTGAAATTAACAGGTGTTCCTCAGGAGAAAGAGGAGGTTTTCTGCTCCTGTAAAGATTGACAGCCTCAGAAACCCTATACAGGGTTACTATGAGTCAGAACCGACTCCATATAACCAACTAACCAGTGTGTTCTGTAATTCTAATTTCTAGCTACATGATCTAAGAAAATATGTTAATTTTCTGCACTATGACTACCTAAATAAAAGAAAACAAATTTAAAATTGCTACATCTAAATTTGGCAGTGGTAAAAAAAAATTGAAATAAAGCATTTCGGAATTCTAGTGATTTTGATTCAGGATTGGGCAGGGTTTCGTTTTGTTGTACTATGGGTCACTGTGACTTGGAACCAACTTGATAGTACTTAACAACAATAGTGGTTTTGACAAATCCCATAGCACACTGCACAGTCCCAGCTGCACAGCAGCTTTTATCTTTCCTTTCCAGCCTAAAGATGTGCTTTTCAACAAGAACAAATTATGCTAACATGTAGATACTCTTAAACCAAAACATCCATGATGTAGTTCCAGAGAAGTTTAATCTCATCATTTATATGAGTATATATGAGTTTTTTGTTCTGTGATACAGTGAATATCATTTTAGCTGTGGATGTAAATAAAATGTGCATTTTAAATCAGAAGTCCTTCCTATTTTATTTATTTTTCTACTCATTATCTGTACCCCTCATTTTGCATGCAAAAATAACCTTTCTCTGCAGTCAACCTTCTAGATGGATAGGCTGAATATCAGGTAACAATGTACCTTAAAATAGAGTATATATTCTATTCTTTCATTTTTCTATGTAACAGTAAGCAAGCAGATTATTTTAGTTTATTAAGGCATCAATGATTTGTTAAAGATTTGCTAAATACAGACTGGTGTTCTTTGGATTTCTATACAAAATCAACATTTTCTAATTATATGTGGGAACGTCAAAAGGTTTATGGACAATTTGAAATAAAAAATAATGGAATTTTTTAATGAATTTGTTGAAGAAGTCCTCTTATAAATGTTAACTTAATTAAGCCAAACAAATGAATAAAATACAAAAGATACATTTAATTTTAATGATTTGTCCTTTTGAACCTAAGTATAAAACTGCATCCCAGACTTTTAACAGGAATAAGGAAATGTTAACAAGAAGATAGGCAACATATTTCTTTCTCATTGAGTTTATTTTTTTGTGTTACCATAAACAAATTCCTCTGCCTTTCATTCTCCATGGCAAGCAAATGATGTTCACTCTGCTGTTTTTAATTTATTTCATTTTTTTATTGATTTAGTCCAAAATGAAATAAAATATTTTAGCCCAAGTTAAAAATCTCAAAAGAAGAAATGTGATTGGACTACTTTTTATCCAACCCTTCTCCCATCCCATCTATGGCTGAATGGGTGGCATATTCATGGTACACAAGTATACCTATGTTACAGACTGCTAAAGGCAACTGGGATGATTTGCCAATAAGTTTCCTGCTACAATGTCTTATACCATTCCATTAGATAGAATTCATTTTCACATACAGAAACATGGTTCCTCCTTCTGGAATCCATGTACAAGGTATCCAAGAGGCCAACAAATTAACTTGATTCTTGGCAAACAAACTCTAGAAGATAAAAGATAGTATTCTGGTCATTGTTTTTGAAGCACATGGACATACATAAGGAGACTTCTTATGACTGATTAATGTGTCATTAAAAAAAAAATTACATAGCCTTATTTAAATTTAATCTAGCTAGAATTAAAATACCCTTTTTACTTTTACTCATATTGAATTCTGACAAAGTGTTTTTAAGAATTCCTAATTTATGGTATTGACTTTCAAAAGTTGTTACTTTTAGTAACATCTGCTGTAAATTTTTACCTGCACCTACACCAGCCCACAGGAGTCCTGGTGTGCGCTGTGGGTTAATGTGCCAGACTGCAAAGCATTTAAACTGCAAGGTCGGTGGTTCAAGCTCACCAGCTTCTCCTCGGAAGCCCTATACAGGGTCGCTATTGGTCGGAACCTACTCGATGGCACTTCACAACAACAACAACACCCGTCTACAACATTCTGGAAACCATTAGCCTCCTTTTTGTTATAGCCCTGAGATTTTCAACACACGTTTTCTTGATAATATATAACTGATATTAACAGCATAAAGAAAACTTATTGATTAAATATTTACTTCTCATTAACAGGTGGATGGTTTAGCCTTTTGTTGTTGTTGTTAGGTGCCATCGAGTCAGTACCGACTCATAGCAACCGTATGAACAACAGAACGAAACACTGCACAATCCTGTGCCAACTTCACAATTGTTGCCAATCTTGAGGCCGTTGATGCTGCCACTGGGCCAATCCATCTTGCTGGGGGTCTTCCTCTTTTTCTTCAACTCTTCACTTTCCCAAACATGATATCCTTCTCCAGAGACAGGTCCCTCTTGACAATATGTGCCTAAAACCCTAGCGCTATAACAAAAAGGAGGCTAATGGTTGGTGGTTTTGTACCGTGGAGTCAGTTCTGACTCATAGTGACCCTGAACAGAGTTTCTGAGGCCGTAAATCTTTACGGGAGCAGAAAGGCTCATCTTTCTCCAGTGAAACAGCTGGTAGTTTCAAACTGCCAAACTTGAGGTTAGCAGCCTGATTCGTAACCACTATGCTACCAGAGCTCCTTGAGTATGCATATACTCTTAAAAATATATGATATTTTTGTATAAAGATAAATTCTCAAACAGCTATAAAAATTTCTATGGAAAAATAAGCTCTAATATAAGGGGAATTACCGCATTTTTATTTCATATTCCACTTGCCTGAAAAAGTCAAAATCCAAAAGCAGAGTGAGCACAGAACTGCTTACCTGTAAGCAAAATCAAGCAACTCCAGCTGCTAAAGAACCTGCTCTTGAAGATTATTGCCTAGAAAGAGGAAGGCACAGAAGAGAGAGGCCCATCAATTTAGGACCCTAACTGTGATGAAATCACAGGTTCTGAAGTATATTAAAGTAAAATGGCTGCTTGGCAGACTCTAAATCAAGCATCTGGTTCAGAAGCCCCTTCAAGCTCCTTCAATTTAAAGGTACCCACCACCTCAACATACTGATTATATCAAATAGCAACTCCTTGATATCTTATTAGGAACTACAGGGGTTAGGCAGATTATTAGGAAAATGGTACACAATCTAATCATAAAATTGTCTTTGTTAAGTTCAAAATAGAGAATAGGTTAGATGAAATAACTTTGTCAAAATACCCCAGAAGGTGACTGTCTTAAATCTCTTTGATGTAATACAGCATAGTAGTTACAATTTTGGGGTCTGGAATTAGGCTCATTTTAGTCATTGCCCAGCTTTATCACTTGCTAACCACATATGCTTGAGAGAGCCATATAAATTTTTAGCTCCTTAATTTTAAGGATTAAAAGAGACAGTGTAGTTACAACTCATATTTAATTAATGTTAACCATGATAGCTATCATTAAGGAGCTCTGGTAGTGTAGTGGTTACGAATCAAACTGTCACATCCTTCTTCCTTCAACCTCCCAGATAGCAGGTAAGTGATTTAATCACTTTTCCCAGGGCACCTAAGCATCCCTGTACTCTTTATATATTTATTTTCAAATAATCCGAGAAGCTGGGTTATATGAAGAAAAACATGGCATCAGGATTGGAGGAAGATTCATTAACAACCTGTGATATGCCGAAGATACAACCTTACTTGCTGAAAGTGAAGAGGACTTAAAAGTATTTACTAACGAAGATCAAAGAGCACAGCCTTCGGTATGGATTGCATCTCAATGTAAAGAAAACAAAAATCCTCACCACTGGACCAATAAACAACATTCTTATCCATGGAGAAAAGATTGAAGTTGTCAAGGACTTCATTCTTCTTGGATCAACTATCAACATCCATGGAAGCAGCAGTCAAGAAATCAAATGGGGTATTGCATTAGGCAAATCTACTGCACAAGATCTTTTTAAAGTGTTGAAGAGCAAAGATGTCAGCTTGAGGACTAAGGTGTGCCTGTCCCAAGCCATGGTATTTTCAATAACCTCATATGCATGCGAAAGCTGGACAGTGAATAAGGAAGACCATAGAAGAATTGATGCATTTGAGTTATGGTATTGGAGGAGAATATTGAAAGTGCCACGGGCTGCCAAAAGAACCAACAGATCTGTGTTGGAAAAAGTGCAGCCAGAGTGCTCCTTGGAGGCCAGGATGGCCAAAAGTCACTGGAGAAGGATATGTTTGGTAAGGTGGAGGGTCAGAGAAAAAGAGGAAGACCCCCGATGAGATAGATTGGCCAAGTGACAGCATCGATGGACTCAAGCAGGGCAACGACAATGAAGTTGGCCCAGGATTGGGCAGTGTTTTGTTCTGCTGTGCTTAAGGTTGCTGTGAGTTGCTACCGACTCGATGGCACCTAACAACAACAAAATATATCTTTTAAAAATAAATAAATAAGAAGGATCTTGGTAACATAATGTTTATGTGCTGACCTGCTGACTGAATAGTCTTTGGTTCAAACCCAGCAGCCTCTCTTTGGAAGAAAAGATTTGGAAATCTACTCTGATAATACTTAACATATTCACATAACCCTGTGGAGAAGGAATTCTGGAAGCATACTGGATGAAGAGTTGGGATACTTCACAGGAGAAAAATGAGGCTTTCTGCTGCTGTAAACATTTACAGAAACCCTGTAAAGGGTTGATATGAGGTAGAACTGACTCAGTGGCGCACAGCCACTAACAACTTAGAGGAATACTGTTGTGGCTCTGTATGATCATCCCTGGACTTCGAAACACAAGATTAGTGGTCCAAACCCACTAGCAGCATCTCAGAAAGTCTATACAGAGTGACAGGGAGTTGGAACTGACATGGCGGAACTTAACAACAAGTATGTTTAATTTACCCATGTAACTGAAAAATAGGTTCATTGCATATAGAATCTTGTGTTAAAATTATTTTCTTTCAAAATAATTATTGAATGATGATTCTGTACATGATTTATCTCTACTATATTGATATCAGTTTATTATAATGATGTTTAATTTTTTATGGTCAATTCTGCTTTGTGTGCTACATAAAGATAGCCTCTCATCTTCCCTTTTTTCTGAATGTTGTTAATTTTTATTTAAAAATGTAGTGTCTGCTAATTTTTACTCATATTGCTTGAAATTTTTGTGCTTTCTGAATTTGCTGTAGAAAATTCTGAATTATTTTTGCCAAATTCTTTTAAATATTGTTCTGTCTAATTTATCTGTAACTGTAATATTAGAAATGTAAATATCCACACGTTAAAAAAATCTTAATAATTTTTCATGTTTCATAACTTTTATTTTTTTATTTATTAAACTTCTTTTTAATTTTTGTTCCCTGTGTTCACATTCATTGTGTCATCTACTGGTTAAGGTATCCACTGGGTGTCAATTTCAATTGTTGTTGTTGTTGTTAAGTGCCGTCGAGTAGGTTCCGACCCATAGAGACCCTGTTCAGGGTTTCTAAGGGTATAAATCTTGGCAGGAGTAGAAAGCCTGATCTTTCTCCCGCAGAGCAGCTGGTAGTTTCAAATTGCTGACCTTAAGGTTCGTAACCCGATTCGTAACCACTACGCTATCATTTTAAAATTCTTTCTAAAATTTTTATTTCCCATAAGAATGGTTAAACAAACTGCATGTAATATAATAATGGAATGCTGTTGTTGTTGCTAAGTGCCATGGAGTAAATTCCAACCCATGGCAACCTTGTGTAGGCTTTCTGAGGAGTGGTGAGCTTGAACCATTGACCTGGTGGTACAAATGACTTTACAGACCAGTGCATGAACACATAGTGCCACAGCAAGACTCCAAATGGGATACTAAGCAGTCTTAATGAATAATTATGAGTTCTCTTGAAATTGAATTACTGGACTATTGTATCATGGGATTAGGAATGTAGTCTCAAGGATTAGGACTATAGTCTCATGGGGACAACAGTCAATTGGCATGACCTAACTCCAAAGATAATGCTCTAAATTTAAGTTCAGTGAGTAGGTGAGTGTCCTAAAAGCTTGACAACTGTCATCTAAAATACAGCTATGGGTCGCTACACATCTGAATCAAACCAGTAAGAGGAAAATGAAGACTTAAAGAAGAAATTAGTTTACAATGCTAAAAGTCTGTACAAGCCATGCCTCGCCTACCTTGAGACTAAAAAAATTAAATGGTGATCTACTACCATTCTAACCAAGGGTTCAATAGGTATATTGAGGAGGGGGCGATGTAGAAAAAAATTCAAATTTCCAAGAAATACCAGATATGCTGGACCAGTAGAGAAGAGAGAACTAGAGGGACCCTCTGAGAGACTATCACTCTGGTATAACTTTCAAGATTGGAACTCAAATCAATGTTAGAGATCACCTATCATTCCAAGGACAGAATGACCCATAAAATATATATCATCCATGGGCACTGTGCTCCTCTAAACAATCGCCCAAATTAGACCTAATTATCAATATTCTCCCTAGACCAAAGATTAGAGAGTAATCTTTGTTCTAGGGTGAAACTAAATTAATGAAAACAGAAGTACCAGTAATAAAATAATGAGAATGTGACACATTGTGGAAAGTATAATTAATGTCACTGAATAATACATACAGAAATTGTTAAATGATAACCATATTCAGCATGTAAAATTTCTCCAAAACCATAATAATAAGTGTTTTAAAAAATATTAAGTTCTTTTAAAAATCTGTTTTAATATTTTTACAAATATTCTAACACCTGCTAATATTTTCCAGCTTTTTTATTCAATTAAACTTATTGAATTTGTTATTTTCTATGTCTGATAATACAGTTATATGTAATATCCATGGGTCAGACTCTTGTTGGCTGTTACTAACTGTCTCTCATGTATGGTGTATGGTAAATTGTCTTCTTGTGTGTTCTGTGATCTTTAGTTATGAACTGCTCATTCTTTCTGGACTTTGTCTGCACTGAAGTTTAATTTCTCTAGAGAAGGTTTGCATTTATTTTCACAGTCACGAGTACATTGTCTACCCAAGATGTCATCTCAGGATGAAGTCAAGGCTTGAAATTCTTTACATTTCACAGTTGATGTAAAGTCATGAGGTTGGAAGACTTTTTTATTCTCTGAAGAGAGGAACCTCAGATGCAAAACTTAAAAATTCACTCAATGAAAACTCTTAGAATGAGTTCCTTCTTAAAAACAGGTGGCTTTCTTGGTCACTGGAGCTCTGACCCTGAGCTAAACTGACACAGGCATGTCACTCTAATGTCTCTTCTGTGAAACCCAAGCCTTAGGCTTTAGTTCCTGTTTTCTGTGCTTCATGTAATCATTAAAATGAAAATTCAGAGATTCCTGAGTTACCTACACCTTCTGAGTTCAAGACTGTTTTGGAAATTGTGCACTGTCCAAGGTTACTGTAGTCACATTATTTTTACCTCTGTCATCTTCCTTTTATGATAATTTAGAATTGATTTTAAGATAAGTTTAAAATACTTTAACTGTCATTTTAATTGTTTCATTTAAGATACTCAAGGTATCAGTCAGTCATCTACCCATAAATTATTTCAAGCAGTATTAGAAGAAGTGTGATAACTGTTTTTTAAGGAACATCCTTAAATGGAAGAGAAATTTTACTAATAATTTATCTAATGCCTTAAAAATATGTGTAATTTTTACATTAAAAAGTATGCTAAATATTTTATTTTATTTTAAATATGGTAAACAAACACAATTAGTATATAAAAGCAAGTCTGTTTCAAAAATATCCTTAAAAATAACAAGGTCAATACGATATATTATAGTTATCATCATGATTAACATGAATGATTTTCCATTTACTACCAGAGTATGTTTTTGGGAAAATGTGTGGAAGAGATTAAGAATGCACCTTTTTCAATTCTAGCTGCCCTATTTTCTTGGCCAAAGCTATTGCATTGTTATTCCTATTTTCTTACCACTGAATTCAATTATTCTTGCTGAGTTGCCTGAATGAATGATGAAGCTTTCATAAAGTAAATGTTTTCCCTATTATTTGCATGAGTACCACTTTGCCAATAAGAAGCTACTGTTGTAATGAACTTCTGACTATGGACTAACAAATCTTACTCCACTATGCGAGTCTTCAATTATCAATATGTTGGTATTTAAAAGGAGCTAATATTTCAGACATGATGAAGCTAGTAGCCGTAGTTGCCTAATTAAAAAGCAGCATACTGTACAAAACCAATGATTTATTTTTTAAGGCCACCATGGAGATTGTTTATAGGGTCTAAATAGTTCCCTTGGGCCCAGTAAGTATTAACATAGTTTCAAACTCTCCGAAACCATCCAAAAGCATTGAATTTCAAAAAACTTATTTCATTATTTGTCTAAATGAGCTGGAAAATATGCAAGCTCCTTGCATTTTTTTATTTACTATAGCTGTTTTCCATGTGTGTTTACATGTACATGTGTATGTTTAATCTATTTAGAGAGTAATCTTCACCTGTGTTTCCTTTAAAGAAAGAATCATGACTTAAAATATGACCATTAAAAGGTTCTCTCAACCATCACATTAGGCACAAACCCTGAAAAAGCTTGTCAGTCCCCAGGTTTTAGACAAGTAAGATCAAGTCCCAGTGAAGGATCAACAGGCTCATTGTGTGGCCTGTTTCACTAAGGGCAGAGGGCAGGTGTGAGGCCTAAATTTCTGACTGCTTGGATCCTTGTTATTATTTTTATGAATAGTCAGTGCATCAGGCACACTACAGGGATCCAAGCTTTTCCTTGAGTCTAATCAAAGGATTAGTGTAATTCAGGCTGAGATTGAGTCAGAGTGGAAAATTGTCCGTGCTGAGTTCTATTAGAGGGTGTTGCTGTGCAAGATCTGTTACTAATCACAAGGCAAAATTATAGTCTATAGAAATGAGAAACTAGGAAACAAAATAATAAAAGTAATGTTAATTATGAAATGACAGCATTATAATTAAATGCCATTTACTAATGCCATAATGAAATATAGCAAATTCTGTTAAATGCTGTTGAATTGGTTCTGACTCATAATGACCCTGTATAGGGTTTCTGTGGAATGACTGGTGGATTTGACCCACCAACCTTGAGGTTAGCAGTCCAGGGCTTATCCTGCAGAACCACTCCAGGACTCCAAATAGATATTTTAAAGTCTATCTGATCAATTCATCAATACTTAATTTGCACAGTATATTATTTTAATGAGATTTAAAATATGCCATAGCAAAACATCAGCCTTACACTCTGTTAAAAGTGAAATCAGAGTTTTATTGAAAAGTAGCGAGGTTAGCAAATTGGTACACACACCAGCACCCAGACAGGGCCCTATAGTGTTCCAAATTGCAAGAAGAGAAGAAGGTTTTCATCAGGTGGAGTGAAAAACAGTTTAGGTGCTCATAGACACAGAGGGTACAGAACAAAATTTTCAAAAGGGGTTATTAAATTATAATTATTCCTAACATTATTATTTCTATTTCTTAAACTCCTTGGACATGTTGAAAAAGGCATTGTTCTTGGACCAAGCCATGCAAACACTCTCAATAAAAATATTTTTAAAAAACAATTCCTCACACAAGCTAAACCCTTGGCCCTTATCCCTATGGGCTATAAGCAGTTAAACTTTTAATAGATGAATTGTCTTCAGAATAGTAGAATAAGAGTGTTTGGGGTAATTTGCAGATTGATTACAAATAGAGTTTAATTTATATGTGAGACAGATTTTACACATCCAAGGTGCCTAGGCTTTGGCGTTTGCTTATACATTCTTTCCCTTTTTATCAAGCCTCTAGTAGAGGATACAGATCACCAACAAAGGAGTTAGTCATTGCATGCAAAGATTTAGTATTTCAGGAATGTCTGCTCTATCTGAACTTTTAAGACAGGTGGCACAGTGAATTATTTAATGTCTCTTCTAGCCATGTCTTTTAAACTCCCACAAAATGACTTTATCCCTGATGTGTCTGGGTAAGAAAAAGTGGGAGAAGATGTTGATGGAATATTTGAGTCATTTGTGAGTCATTGTTACCAGGATTAATTGTTAGTGATCAGTTTTGCCATACTGCTGGATATAAATTGAGTCATCTCAAAAAGAAAGATTTCAGTAACATCAAAGATGAAAACCCAGGAGTGGAGCACGTCCCTGTACACTGTATTTTCATGACCTATGGACAAAAAATCATGCACCAAATGAGTGACAGAGAAGCAGCATTAGCACAACCACGAGTAAGAGCACAAGACAGAGCAGTGACCTTCTCAGCCTCCAAAACAAGTAAAACTGAATGTCTTTGGGCACGTGGCTCACCTTTGGAGTGGGATGCCTCCAGGCACTTAATTAGAAGAGCTAGGTTTGCTGACCCAGAGAACTAGAGCCAAGTGCTGTCAGGCTGAGGCTTATAGTCTTATGTGGGATTTTCTAGAGAAGCAAAACCAGTGAAACATATATGTATATATAAAAAGAAGTTTATATCAAGGAAATAGCCCACCCAGTTGTAGAAGTACGGGACTCCTAAGTCCAAGTCAGATGAACCAAGATTAGCAGGTCAAATTACAGATAAGCAGGCAAGTCTGGGAAACAGGCAGACAGGCCAGAGATAGAGCAGGTTACTGGCTCAAGTCCAAAGAACCACAGGTCAGAGAATGAGCCAAATGCAAGATACAGACCCAGCAGCGAGCCAACAAGCTTTACCAGAGTGCTAACATATTGGAAACAGGACATATCTGTGAGGAAACATCCTTTTAACTGATTGGCTGCTCATAGTAGAACTCATCGTAGAGTTAATTGCATCACATTACATTTCATTATGGGGATAACTATATCTTTCTTAACTACCAGGCTACTGAGAATCCTGGTCCAGTCAAGTTGACACAAAACCTTAACTATCATATTTTTGGAGGAGTAATGTGCCCTGTGGGCATTTAGCAGCAGCCCTAAAGGTACTTTGAAACATTGCCAGAGCAGGGCAGAGGTCAATCCAAGTGGCCAATGGCCAGAGAGAGGCTTATCTCTGTGCATTGCAGAGGAGAAGTATTGCTGACTGGAAGAAATTTCTGATCCTCAGTTTCTGCTCCCGTAAAGATTTACAGCCTCAGAAACCCTGTACAGGGTCGTTATGAGTCAGAACTGACTCCATGGCACATAATAACAACAACAAATAACCTGTTAAATTCCCTAATAAATCCCATAACTGTGGTTATGATGTCTGTATGCTGTGTGGTCACTGCAATTAATTATTGGACCCAGATGAGAAGTAGAGAGAGCTGTGGGAGACATGGTTGGTGTCACTTTTTTTGAAAGATCCAAGACACCAAGTATGTTATTAGTGGTAGATAGACACCATCTGGTGTTACCCTGATAAATCTTTGGGCGTCATCTCCAGAATTAGTTGAATATCAATAGCATGAGTATTCCAAAGTGGGTCAGTTTAGAGGACCAAAGGTTTGATCCCAGAACAAAATTTCATTTTGCTGAGCAAAATTAATTTCTTCTACATATATGACTTGTTACATGGCTTGATGTGTTGAGGGTTGGTTGTGGTAATGAGAAATAAACTACATAATATATTTGACAAGTCCTATAATATTAGTTGGAGTCCTGGTGTGGCATTGTAGGATAAGCATTAAACTGTTAACCACAGGTTGATGGTTCAAATCCATCAGCCATTCCTTGGAAACCCTATGCAGGGTTGCTGTGAGTCAGAACCTACTCAATGTCACTTAACAACAACAAGAAGAATTCCATAGTAAGCTGGCATGGATATTCATGGGAACACATACTGGCTTGGGTCAGGTGCACCTTAGTCCTCAAGCTGGCATCTTTGCTCTTCAACACTTTAAAAAGTTCCTGTGCAGCAGATTTGCCTAATGCAATACGTCGTCTGATTTCTTGACTGCTGCTTCCATGAGTGTTGATAGTTGATCCAAGAAGAATGAAGTCCTTAAAAACTTCAATCTTTTCTCCGTTGATAAGATTGTTGTTTATTGGTCCAGTGATGAGGATTTTTGTTTTCTTTACAGTGAGATGCAATCCATACAGAAGGCTGTGCTCTTTGATTTCATCAGTAAGTATTTTAAGTCCTCTTCACTTTCAGCAAGCAAGGTTGTATCATCTGCATATCACAGGTTGTTAATGAGTCTTCCTCCAATCCTGATGCCATGCATTTCTTCATATAACCCAGCTTCTCGGATTATTTGCTCAGCATACAGGTTGAATAAGTATGGTGAAAGAATACAACTCTGTTGCACATCTTTTTTCATTTAAACCATACAGTGTTCCCATGTTCTGTTGGAACAACTGCCTCTTGGTCCATGCACAGATTCCTTATGAGCACAATTAAGTGTTCCAGAATACTCATACTTAACAATGTTGTCCATAGCTTGTCATGATCCACACAATCTAAAGCCTTTGCATAGTTAACAAAACACAGGTAAACATGTTTCTAATATTCTCTGCTTTTATTGAAGATCCATTTGAGATTAGCAATGCTATCCCTCATTCCATGTCCTCTTCTGAATCCAGCTTGAATCTCTGGAAGTTCTGTGCCAATGTATGCCTGCAGCCATTTCTGTATTACCTTTAGTAAAACTTTACTCGCATGGGATATCAAAGATATTTTCTGATGATTTCTGCATTCCTTTGGGTCACCTCTCTTTGGAATGGGCACAAATACAGATCTCTTCCAATCAGTCAGCCAGATAATCGTCTTCCAAATTTCTTGGCATAGGTGAGTGAGTGCCTCCTCTGCTACCTCACTTTCTTTAAAGATTTCAATTTTTATTCCATCAATGCCTGGTGACTTGTTCTTTGCCAATTCCTTCAATGCAGCTTGGAATTCTCCTTTCAGTATCGTTTTCCTAGATTCATACTTCGTACATTCCATGTCTGATTATTTTTGGATTTTACAGCTGTTTCTCTTCATTTTGAGTTGTGCCCCATCAGCAAATGAAGGTCCCGTGGACTTTACTCCCACAGGCAGTACTCTATTCACATCATCACTGTCAACTCTACTTTGATGACGCAGCTCTTCCCCAGTTGCATTTTAAGTGCCTTCCAATCTGAGGAGCTCATTTTCCAGCACTATATCTGACAGTGTTTCTCTGCTACTCATAAGGGTTCCAGTGACTAAATATTCAGAAGCAGTTTGTCACTCCTTCCTAGCTGTTACCTGTCTTCATCTGGTAACTCATCTGAAACCTGTCCACAGTGGGTGACCCTTCTGGTATTTAAAATACCTGTGGAATAGCTTCCAGAATCACAGCAACTCACAAGCTACCACAGTATGAAAAACTGACAGACAAGTGGTGGCAGGTCAGCATGTTGTTGTTAAGTGATGTCGAGTCGGTTCCGACCCATAGCGACCCTGAACAGGGCTTCCGACGGAGCAGAAAGCCTCATCTTTCTCCCGCTGAGCAGCTGATAGTATCGAACTGCTGAACTTGAGGTTCGCAGCCCGATTCGTAACCACTACGCTACTATGGAAAAGCCCAAATGCATGTTTATTCATTAGACTTCTCGCTCAGGTAAGCTAATCCCCTACACAGAAAGAAATATTCAGATGGGACACATAATATAATTCCCCAGTTTGGGTATTATGAAACAATGAACTGATTGCCTCCTTGGCGGCAGTCAAAGTCATCATAAATGGATAATTCTCCAAATTCTAGGAGATTCCAGAGTTGCACACAAGCTAGGGAGTTGAGCTCTGGTAGCGTAGTGGTTACGAATCCGGCTGCGAACCTTAAGGTCAGCGGTTCGAAACTACCAGCCGTTCCACGGGAGAAAGATGAGGCTTTCTACTCCAGTCAGGATTTACACCCTCGGGTCGCTATGGGTCGGAACCGACTCGACGGCACTTAACAAAAACAACAACAATCATTTATGAGCAGTAATATTAAACATTACTAACAAAAAGTTTGTATCATGTGAGAGGAATAGAACATCCCTTAGGTCCCACATTGCATGTTTAAAACTCAAACAGAGAGTTGATAGACAGGTAGATATTTCTGGAGGTAAACATAATTTTACTCAAATGGTATCTTTAAATGCCCCCCCCTCCCCAAATCAATAATAAAGTTAGATATGAAGTCATAATCTAAAGTTGGTACAGCAATGAGGTCAATGTTTTCTTGTGGACAATACGGAAAGGCAATAAACATTTAGTCAAATCACTGACATTGGTTACTGTTTGAGTTAATTTGATAAAATCATTTTATTTCAAGCATCAGTGATGATTATGATTCACAGAAATGTCTGCTTATAAAAATTTTAATAATGGAGGAAGGTTAGCCAAAGTAACTTTTATAACAAAGAGAAGAATAATGAATATCAAAGAGATTATTCTTACAGTAGGTTACCAGATAAACTCCAGTTGGTAAAATAAAACTAATTGTAAACACTATAAATATCAAGCAGAGTGCAACAATTTCAATTTCTGGCCTAAGACATAATAGGCTTAACCAACTTGGTTAGGGTTAAAGGTAGTCAATGATTACTGAATATTTTAACATGTGTGTAAAGGCAGTCAAAACTACTGAAATACCAGAAATTAAGAAAAATAGTCCAAAAATTTCAGCAGCTAGCATGTTTGTATTCCTTAGGATCAGCAGTCTGGATTTAAAGTTATCATTTAATTGTGAGGTTGACTCAGGATCTGCCTGTGTTTCTTTCAGCTGTGCATAGGGTCGCTACGACTCAATGGTACCTAACAGTAACAGCAGCTCTGCCTGCTAGGTCATTTCAGTCTTAGTTCTAAATGTCCATTTGGTTGACATGTCCAAATAGGTAATCTGCTTTACTTTGGAACCCACTGCCATTAAGTTAATGTCAACTAATAGTGACCCTACAGGACAAAGTAGAACTGCTACCTAGGGTTTCTGAAGGTGTAACTCTTTACACGAACAGAAAGCCTTATCTTTCTCCTGCAGAATAGCTGGTAGGTTCAAACTACAGATCTTGTGGTTAGCAGTCAGACATGTAACCCACTATGTTAGCAGCTATAATAACTGAATCCAAGGGTTAATTCCTTTTAGTTTCACCTCTCAAGGGTTATTTAAGAAAATTAGATGAAACTCTTTCCACTAAGATTAAAAATTATCTTTTAGTTGGCCCTTTTTTCCAATAGACATAATCTACTTAAGCACAATTAAATAAGGACAAGACAGGTTTTACTTCTCAAATGCTTCTGTATTTTGTGAAGTATATTTCTTAGAGTACTGCATTAGAAATTAGCAATGTTTCAGTAATTTACCTTGCACTAAATTAGGGTTAGTAGAAACAAGGTAAGAAAGAACACTAGGCATTACAATAATTATTTCTAAAGGAATAAGTTTTTGAACTGCCACACATCTGTCAGTTTGTCACACTGTGGTGGCTTACATGTTTCTGTGATACTGAAAGCTATGATGCTGGTATTTTGAATTCTAGCAGGGTCATTTATGGTGGACTGGTTTCAGCTGAGCCTCCCGACTAAAACAGGCTTGGAAGAAGTAGAGGTGGACTACTTCCAAATTATTAGCCACTAAAAATCTTATGAATAGCAGTGAAGTACTGCCAGATGCCATCATTAAAGTGAATATGTTGAAATATGAATAGCAACAAAATTATCAAGGAAAGGGCTTACAGTTGTAGAGTTCCAGGTTCCTAGCAGAAGTGAGAGAGAGAGTCTCTCTTGCATATCCACTATTTTGAGAGCAGGCCATACCCCCAAGACGGCATCCCTTTAACTGACTGGCTGCTCATAACAACTCATCATAACTATGCCTATATTAGGTTTCATCCCCATGGGAATAAGCACATACCAACTGCCAAACTTGACCAAGTCAAGTTGACATAAATTCGAACCATCATATTTCACACTTGTCAGCTTGACACCTATAAACTTTATGTACAATCTCTAAAAAAAAAAAAATTGTAAAGTCATATTTGTTCCTAACAGGATACAACTAAAACACACACAACTGAAAACACACTGGCCCTTTATATATATATTTAAATGTCCAAAGGGCACCTTCTACACACCAGTCTCCTGTCCATAGAGATACAGCCTTACTCAGTCCACGGGCCTGGAGTCCAAAACTACGTTGTCTTTCCATACCACCACTTCTGCCACTGTTTCTGCTGTCACCACTTTTACAGACAGGGATCCCATGGTCTTTGTAATGATGATTCTAGGATCCTCTCTTCCTGAAATGAAAGATAACTACTACCCCTTTTTGGTTACATACCTTATACAATTACAGTTTTTACAATCACAATTAAACCTATTAACAATTGCTATAGTTGTTATTGTTGTTACGTGCTATCGAATTGGTACCAACTCATAGAGAACCTATCTATGCATAACAGAAAGAAACACTGCCAAGTCTTGGGCCAATATCACAATCGTTGCTATGCCTGATCCCATCACTTCTGCCACTGTGCCAATCTATCTTGTTGGGGTCTTCCACTTTTTGTTTGACCCTCTACTTTATCAGACATGATATGCTTCTTTAGTGACGGGTATCTCCTGACAACATGTCTGATGTATGAGAGACAAAGTTTGGTCATCCTGGCCTCCAAGGAGCACTTTGGTTGTACTTCTTCCAACACAGATCGGTTTGTACTTTTGGCAGTCCATGGTACTTTTAATATTCTCCTCTAACACCATAATTCAAATATATCAATTCTTCTATGTTCTTTTTTATTCACTGTCTAACTTTCACATGCATAAGAGGTTATTGAAAATACTATGGCTTGGGTCAGGCACCTGTTAGTCCTCAAACTGATATCTTTGCTCTTCAACACTTCAAGATATCTTGTGTAGCAGATTTACCTACTAAACTACGTCATTTGATTTCTTGTCTGCTGCTTTCATGAGTGTATGAGTGTTGATGGTTGAGCTGAGCAAAATGAAGTCTTTGAAAACTTTAATCTTTTCTCCATTAATATGGATGTTGTTTATTAGTCTAGATGTGAGGATTTTTTTTTTTTTTTTCTTTACACTGAGGTGCAACTCATACTGAAGGCTTTGGTCTTTGATTTTCATCAGCAAGTATTTTAAGTCTTCTTCGCTTTCAACCAGCAAAGTTGTGTCATTTGCATATTGCAGGTTGTTAATGGGTCTTCCTCCAATCCTTATACCATCTTTTTCCTCATACATCCAACTTCTCGGATTAGTTGCTCAGCATACAGATTGAATACGTTTGGTGAAAGAATACAACACTTGTGCAAACCTTTCCTAATTTTAAACCATTTGGTGTTCCTTTATTCTTTTCAAGCTACTGCCTCTATGTACAGGTTCCTCATTAGCAAAATTGAGTGTTCTGGAATACTCATACTTCACAATGTTGTCCATAGCTTGTCATGATCCACATGATTAAAAGCCTTTGTGTAGTCAATAAAGCACAGGTAAACATCTTTCTGCTATTCTCTGTTTTCAGACAAGATTCTTCTGATATCAACAATGGTATCCGTTGTTCCTTGTCCTCTTCTGAATCCATCTTGAGCCTCTGGAAGTTGTCTCTCAATGTATTAACAATTGTTTGAAATTAAATCATAAAATCCTTTCAGCATCACCATCCACCTGCCTTTAACAGGACCCATCTGGAAAAGAGGAAAACTATTCAGTGGGAATTCTACCATATGCCCTTTAATGTAAAATGAAGCACATGCATAAAAGCTTGTAAGCCAGTCACTTAACTCTTTTATAAAGCCTCCCCATTTTTTATAGCAAATATCTAAATTGCCTGTCACTATACCGACTCAATGGTACTTTACAACAACAACAATCAACCCAATACACTGAGAAGACAAGCATGTTCCTAAATCTGAAGAATTTTCCATTCCAATTGAGATTTTGAGTAACTGCATCCATAGCAAAAGTCTAGTTCATCAAATTGTAGCAATTTACAGTTGCTGTGACTATCAGGTTCTGGTCAGCTCAAACATAACTAAGCTAGGTCAAACAGGTACCAACTGCATGTCTGGGAGTCCACACATACTATCCTGCACTTTGAACCAGCTGGCACCTTTACTCTCAGCCCTAGCCCCCTTGGGCTAGGTCAGTAACCCTGGGCTCAGTAGTTCACACAACTCTTTAACTTCTGACCATCCAGCCTTCCCACTCCTGGTATCCCAAGGTCAACTGGTGTCAATAGAACATATCCAAACTCAACCCATATCTTCATTGCTGCATTTTCCCCAACTTCACACATACAAAAATGCAGATGGTCACCAGTGAGCGTCTGGCTCACTTGTTCCCTTAAACATGCAGTCTTAGAAGGGGCTTTTCTCTAATGGGCCAACTTTTTTTGTCTTGTTGTCCCAGAAACTCAAAATGCCAAACTGTCCTCTTTATTTCTCTTCTTGAATCTCCTGTTCTCCCAGCAGTTCAGGCTTGTTCAACATGTCCTTTCAAATGCAAATGTACCAACTTTGTAGGCCCTGGCTAGGTCTCAGGATTCCACCTAAGGCCCACACTTTACAAAGACTTAAATCAAGACATCTATTTTCCCAGGAAAGTTTTAATTTCCATTTTAGCAAATCTAATGAAGCCTAGGCTAGAAGCAGACTTACAAGCTCTCTTCAATCATAGTTTCCAATATTAATTTCCATCACCCATGTATGTCTATTTTATAATAATTGTCAGGAGAAACCCATATTTATAAGGCAGTCAAATACAAAAACAGTTAAAAAATGCTCCAAGTTCAATATTTCCCTATACCGTGAATGAACCTCATTCATATGCATAGGGCCTTGGGCCTCTGACAGGATGGATTCCAGTTGGCCCTAGCCCACCATCAGTCCTGTTTAACCAGTGTACCATTGGCTACAGGAAACTCCAGAAGCTTTGATTCTCACCTCTACTTATTTTATCCCATTTCCCTTCATATTTCTTTTACAAAAGTTCATAATTTCATAGATCTGGAGCCACTGCAATGAATCCTGTTTACAGTGCCAACTGCTTAAACAAAGTGGTGACCATGTCAGACTTCTTCTGACCCCACAAGAGATAAAGAGGACTAAACTCAAAATCAGCCCCAGGGCAATTCCAGTGAAGTGGAGGTCAAACATACATCTACCCTACATCAGTGCCTTTAAAGTTAGTCAGACTTGAAAAACAGTTTAGAAAGCTTATCCACCAGAGAGCCAAAATATGACCTTGAACTTATTGTTGTTATTGTTAAGTACCGTGGTGTCGGTTCCAACTCATAGCGACCCTGCACAGGGTTTCCAAGGCTGTGAATCTTTATAGGACCTGTAAGCCTCATCTTTCTCCTGTGAAACAGCTGGTAGTTTCAAACTGCCGACCTTGAGGTTAGCAGCCAGATTCATAACCATTATGCTACCAGAGCTCCTTGAACATATCCCACTTGTATTTGGAAATCTTTTTAAGAAGAGATTTGATGAATTTGACCCTAATGATCTAAAACCAGAAGAGTTGAGTGATGACATCAAGAATATCACACAGGAAGCAAAAATTCATTAAAAAGAAAAGAAAGACAGTAAAGACCAACATGGATGTCAGAAATGACTTTGAAACATGCTCTTCAGTATAGAGATGCTAAAATGAATGGGAAAAATAAATGAGTCAAAGAGCTGAGCAGAAAATTTCAAAGAACACCTCAAGAAGACAAAGTCAAATGTTATAATGAAATGTGCAAAGATCTTGAGTTAGAAAACCAAAAGTGAAAAATGCGCTCATCATTTTTAAGCAGAAAGAACTGAGGAAAAAATTCATGCCTAAACATGCAATACTGGAAGATCCTATGGGCAAAATATTTAATGATGAGAAAAGCATCAAAAGAAGAAATAAAGGATATGCAGAGTCACTGTACCAAAAAGAAATGGTTGAAGTTCAACCATTTCAAGAGGCAGCATATGAGCAAGAGCCAGTGGTATTGAAGTAAGCAGTATAAGGTTCACTAAAGGCATTGGCAAAGAACAAGATTCCAGGAATTGATGGATAACAAATTGAAGTCTTTCAACAAACTGACATAGCACTGGAGGAACTCAGTTATCTATTCTAAAAAATTAGGAAGACAGCTACCTGGCTAGCTGATTGTAAGAGATCCATTTTTGTGCCCATTTCAAAGAGAGGTGTCCCAGTAGAACATGGAAATCATTGGACAATGTCATTAATATCACATGCAACTAAAATTTTGCTGAAGTAAATACAAAATATGGCTACAACTATGCATTGACAGGGAACTGCAAGAGTTTCTAGGTGGATTTATTTGAGGACTAGGAATGAGGCATATTATTGCTGATGTCAGATGGATTTTAGCTGGAAGCAGAGAATACCAGAAAGATATTTACCTGTACTTTATTGACTATGCAAAGTCTTCTGATTATATAATTCATGACAAGCTATTGGCAACATTGTGGAGAATGGGTACTTCAGAATATTTAATTGTGCTCCTGAGGAACCTGTACATAAAGCAAGAGAAAATCATTTGGTCAGAACAAGGGAACATTGAATGATATAAAATCAGGAAAGGTGTGTACTAGGGTTGTATATTTTCACCATACTTAGTCAACATGTGTATTGAGCAAATAATCTAAGCAACTGGATTATATGAAGAAAAACATATTATTGGGATTGAAAAGCACTCATTAACAATCTGCGATATGCAGAAGGTACAACTTTGCTTGCTGAAAGCAAAGAGGACTTAAAATATTCACTGATGAAGATCAAAGACCACAGCCTTCACTGTGTATTGCATCTTAATATAAAGAAACCAAAAATCTTTACCAATGGACCAATAAATAACATCTTGATAAATGTAGAAAAGAATGAAGTCATCAAAGACTTCTTTTTTCTAGAATCCAAAGTCAACACTCATGGAAACAGCAGTCAATAAATCAAATGACATATTGCACTAGGAAAAATCTGCTGTACAATACCTCTTTTAAGTGTTGAAGAGGAAAGCTGTCAGTTTGTGGACTGAAGTCCACTGCACTTAAGCCATGGTATTTTCAATAGCCTCATATGCATGTGAAAGTTGGATAATGAATAAGGAAGACCTTAGAAATATTTATTCATATGAGTTATGGTGCTAGAGAAAACTTTAAAGGTACTATGGACTGCCAGAAGAACAAACAGATTTGTGATGAAGGAAGGAAACCAGAATGTACAATCATAAGCTTTGCAATTGGTATTTTAAATACTACAAGTCCATGGGAAAGTAAGGACAATGCAATTTCTGGAACATTGGGAGGAGTCAGCATATTTTTAAATAACTTGTCCACGAAAATGAATTATTCTCTGATCACAGATAAAAAGTTTTGGTCCTACCCAGATAAGTATTATGTTTTTGAGGAGCCTCTTTGTTACAAAACTAGTAGTAGCATCTTGACAGGCAAAATCCTCTACCTAATGTGTAAACTTACAAATTAATAATTACTGCATTATCCTCCATTTGAAGATGAAAGCAGGATAAAATATAATCTTAATTTAAGCATACATCTAGAGGACAAAGTGTTTTGCCCAGGAAATGTTTTATGGTGTTTCCTAGAGTAATGTTGATGTTGTTGTTAGGTGCCATCAAGTCAATTCTAATTCATAGCAACCCTATGCACAGCATAACAAAACATTTCCAGATACTGCACAGTGATCTAATAAGGACAAATAGAACAATAAAAAGTCAAAAGTTCAGGTGTCTCAGAAAAATTTCCCCACCAGCATTTTTCTAATGCTTCAATAATTTTATCTCTTCCTGGTGGTGGTGGTGGTGATGTTGTGCTGTCTAGTCAGGTCCAACTCATAGAGAACTTGTATAGGGCTTCTAAGGCAGGAAATCTTAACGGGAATAGAAAGTGTCAATTTTCTCTTTCACAGCAGCTGGTAGATTTGAACTGCTGACCTTGTAGTTAACAGCCCATAGTGCAAGCTCTAAACTACAAGGCTCCTTTGTCTTTTCCTAAAGGAGCAGAAAGCCTCATCTTTCTCCCACAACATTATATTCAGAGGAGATTAAAAACCCTCTTATTTTCCATAACATGCCATAATCATGAATAACTCAAAATGCATATTTTGAATGCATAAATATATTCATAAACTGTCCTTTAGTAAGTTTGGAAGCTCACGTGAGAAGAATAAATTAAACTTCTTAGATAAGAGTGGGACACTTTCAAGGACTTTAGAAGAATTTGTAACAGTGTAATCAGCTTGATTATGAGAATCAGGAGTTGATTTAATTAAGAACCTTTATAATTGTCAATATACCACTCGTCTGTCAGGTTTTCATTCTGTGGAAGCTTGTATGTTGCTATGATTCTGGAAGCTATGCCACTGGTATTTTAAATATCAGCAGGCTCATCAACAGTGGACAGGTTTCAGCAGAGCTTCCAGACAAAGACAGACTAGGAAGAAGGAGAGATTACTTCAGAATATTTAGTCACTGAAAACCTTATGAATAGCAATAGAACACTGAAAGAACCAGAATATTGAAAGTTGAAACATGATGAAGATCACCAAAATATTGCCAGATATAGTGTTGGAAGTTGAGCCCCTCAGGTTGGAAAGGATTGGAAATATGACTAAGCAAAAGCTGCCTCATGAAAGTAGAGTTGACTATGATGACTCAAATGGAGTAAAACCTTCGAGATCATCATTTGCTAGTAAGGCACAACTCAAAATGAAGAGAAAGAGTTATAAGCATCCGTTAAAAATCAGAACGTGGAGTGTACCAAGTATGAATTTTGGAAAATTGGATATTGTCTAAAATGAAATGGAAGGCATAAATGTTGACATCCTAGCATTAGAGAGCTGAAATGGACTGGTATTGGCCATTTTGAATGTGACAATCACATGGTTTACTATGCTAGGAATGACAAATTGAAGAAGAATGGCATCACATTCATCATCAGAAATAACATATCAAAGTCTGTCTTTAAATACAATGCTATGATAGGATAATATCCTTATGCCTACTAGGAAGACAAGTTAATACAACTATTATTCAAATATATGCACTAGTCACTAAAGCAAGTGATTATGAAATTGAAGAATTCTAAAAACTTCTTCAGTCTGAAATTGATGAAATATGCAATCAAGATGTATTGATAACTACTAGCGACAGGAATGCAAAGGTTGAAAATGTAGTCATTGGAAAGCATGGCCTTGGCGATAGAAATGATGCTGGAAATGGCATGATAGAATTTTGCAAGATCAATGACTTCTTGATTGTAAATATCTTCATAAACAACATAAAAGGCAACTATACACATGGACCTCACCAGATGGAATACACAGAAATAAAATTGACTACATCTGTGGAAAGAGACAATATCACAAGCCAAAACAAGGCCAGAAGTAGACAATGGAACAGACCCTCAATTGCTCATAGGCAAGTTCAGGCTTAAGCTGAAGAAAATGAACACAAGTACACAATAGCAAAAATATGACTTTGAATATATTTGTTCTGAATTTAGAGATCATCTGAAGAACAGATTTGATGCATTAGACACTAAAGACTGAAGACTAGAAGAGTTGTGGAATGACGTCAAGATCATCATATAAGCAGAAAGCAAAAGGTTATTAAGAAGACAAGATGGAAGGAAAAGACCAAAATGGGTCTCATAAAACACTCTGAAACTTGCTCTAGAGCATAGAGATGCTAAGGCAAATAGAAAAAATGAAGAGGTAAAAGAGCTGAATAGAAAAATTCAAATACCAGCTTGAGAAGACAGAGTCAGATATTATAATAAAATGTGCAAAGACCTTCAAAAACTTAAAAGGAATAACATGCTCAGCATTTCTCAAGCTGAGGAAACTGAAGAAAAGATTCAAACCTTGACTTGAAATACTGAAGGATTCAATGGACAAAATATTGAATAATGCAGAAAACATCAAAAGAAGATGGAAGGAAGTACACAGCCAATATATTCAAAATAAATGGTTGATGTTCAACCATTCCAAGTAGTAGCATATGATCAAAAACCAATGATACTGAAGGAAGAAGTCCAAGGTTCATTAAAAGCATTGGCAAAGGACAAGACACCTGGAACTGATAGAATACAAATTGAAATCTTTCAACATATTGATGCAGCACTGGAGACACTCATCTATGACAGATATATGGTAGACAAATATCTGGCCAACTGACTCGAACAGATCCACATTTGTGCTCATGCCAACAGAATTTGGAAATCATTGGGCAATATAATTGCTATCACATGCAAGTAAAATTTTGCTGATGATATTGCCAAATGGCTGCAACCATACATTGAAAGAGAACTTCCAGTTCTTTTTTGAGTCAGAAGGGAACATGAAACAATGGATATCATTGCTGATATCAGCTGGATCTTGGCTGAAAGCCAAGAATACCAGAAAGATGTTTACTTGTGCTTTCTTGACTATGCAAAGGCTTTTGATTGTATGGATCATAACAAGCTATGGACAACATTGCGAAGAATGAGTAACCTGCACATAGACCAAGGGAGAGTTGTTCAAATAGAACAAGTGAACAGCAAATGGTTCAAAATTAGGAAATGTGTGCATTAGAGTTGAATTCTTCCACCATACTTGTTCAATATGTATGCTGAGCAAATAATCTGAGAAACTGAATTATTTCAACAAATACGTGACATCTGGATTGGAGAAGACTCATTAAGAGCTTGTGATATGCAAATAATACAACCTTGTTTGCAGAAAGTGAAGAGGACATAAAATACTTACTTATGAAGATCAAAGACCACACACAGCCTTTGGTATGGATTGCATCTCAATGTAAAGAAGATAAAAATCCTCACCACTGTACCAATAAACAACATTCTTATCAACGGAGAAAAGATTGAAGTTGTCAAGGACCTTGTTCTTCTTGATTCAACTATCAACACTCATGGATTCAGCAGTTAAGAAATCAAACAATGTATTGCATTGGGAAAATTTGTTGCACAAGACCTTTTTAAAGAGTCGAAGAGCAAAGATACCAGCTTAAGGACTAAGATGTGCCTGACCCAAGTCATGGTATTTTCAATAACCTCATATGCAAAGCTAGACAGTGAATAAGGTAGACTGTAGAAGAATTGATACATTTTAGTCATGGTGTTGGAGGAAAATATTGAAAGTACCATGGGCTGCCAAAAGAACAAACAAATTTGTGTTGGAAGAAGTATAGCTAAGAGTGCTCCTTGGAGGCCAAGATGGCCAAACTTCGTCTCTCATACTTTGGACATATTGTCAGGAGGGACCAGTTACTGGAGAAGGATATCATGTTTGGTAAGGTGGTGGGTCAGAGAAAAAGAGGAGGACCCCCCAGCAAGATGGATTGGCAAAGTGGTAGCATCAATGGGCTCAAGCATCGCAACAATTGTGAGGTTAGCCCAGGACAGGGCAGTACTTTTTTTGTTTTTCATAGGGTCGCTATGAGTCAGTACCAACTTGATGGCAGCTAACAACAATAATGGGAGGGAAAGGATGAGGTGACATAATTATCCATGGACTAGAGGGTAGACACACATATTAATATGGTTGATGTGGTAGGCAGTATGCAAAAATAGGGACCTTAGCAGCAGTAAAATGAAGGTTGCTAGAGATGGAGGAATGCAATAGTTAAAGTGAATAAAGGTAAATACTGTTAACTGTTGATGTATGGATGGGATTGCAACCTTTGTAATGAAGCAAAGTATACGAATTTTTCAATGTAAAGCTTATAATTTGCCCTGCAAATCTTCACTCAATTCCAATAAAAAACTTATATTAAAAAGTTTGTTTTAAAATGAGGTATTTTGCCACAGATTTGTCTAATAAAATGCAGTTTGATTTCCTGACTGGTGCTTCCATGAGTGTTGATTTTGGATCCAAACAAAATGAAATCTTAGAAAACTTCAATCTTTTCTTTGTTTATCATGATATTATTTATTGGTCTAGTTGTGAGGATTTATATATATATATATA
>NW_006408703.1:2899276-2905569 GCF_000296735.1 Chrysochloris asiatica
TCTTCATTTTCAGCAAGCAATGTTATATCATCTGCATTTTCAGGTTGTCAATGATTCTTCTAATCCTGACATCGTGTTCCTCTTCATATACCCCAGCATCTCAGATTATGTGCTCAGCAGAAAGGTTGAATAAATTTGGTGAAAGAATACAACCTTGGCACATACATTTCCTGATTTTAAAACATTTAACATTTCTTTGTTCTGTTCAAATGTCTGTCTTTTGGTCTACATATAAGTTCTTCATGAGTATAAGTAAATGTTCCAGAATTCCCAGTTTTAGCAATGCTACACATAATTTGTTAAGATTCACACAGTCACATGACTTTGCATAGTCAGTAAAGTATAAGTAACCATCTTCCTGATATTCTCTACTTTCAGCCAAGCTATATCTGACATCAACAATCAGATCCCTAGTTCCATGTCCTTTCTGAATCTGGTTTGACTTTCTGGTAGCTCCCTGTTGATGTACTATTTTTAAATGATACCAGAAAAATTTACTTGCATGTGATAGTGATAATATCATTTGATAATTTCCACATTACATTGGGTCACCTTTCTTTGGAGTGGGAATAAATATGGATCTCTTCCAATAAGTTGAACAAGTAGCTGTTTTCCCAATTTCTTAGCATAGACGAGCGAGTGCCTCCAACACTACATCAATTTGTTGAAATATTTCAATTTATATCTGTAGTCTTATTTTTTGCCAGTGCTTTCAAAGCATCTTGTACATCTTTCAATACCATTAGTATCTACAGTTGTTGTTGTTAGGTGCCATTGAGTCAGTAATAGCAACCTTTGGCACAACAGAAAAAAGCACTGTTGTGCACCAATTGCACAATCATTGGTGCACTTGAGCCCATTGAAGCTTTCAGTATGCCAATGCATCTTGTTGGGGGTGGTCTTCCTCTTCTTCACTGACCCTCCACTTTACCAAGCATGATGTTTCCCTCCTGATGATATAGCTGAAGTATAAGAGATGAAGTCTTGCCATAGTGGCTTCTAAGGAGCATTTGACTGTAACTTCTTCAAACACAGATTTGTTTTTCCTTCAGGTAGTTCATGGTCCTTTTAATATACCCTGCAGCAATTGAAGGTTTTTTTCTGAAGTCTGCTCCTAGTCTCATTTTCCACCATCTCTTTCCACAAATGGAGTTAATTTGACATTTTTGTATTCCACCTAGTGAGGTCCATGTGTATAGTTATGTGTTACATTGTTTTAAAAAGGCATTTACGATGATGGAGTCGTTGGTATTGCAAAATTTAATCATATGACTTCCAGCATCATTTCTATCACAAAGGCCGTATATTCCAACTACTGAGCCTTCCTTCCTCTTTGTTTCCAACCTGTGCATTCTAATCACCAGTAATTACCAGTACATTTTGATTGCATGTTGGCTCAATTTCAGATTGAAGAAGTAGGTAGAATTCTTAAAATGCATCATTTCTGGCTTTAGTAGCAAGTGTATATGGATATCATACTATCACGACAGTTTGTATTTCAAGATAGATCTTAGAATGTTCTTTTTAATGATGAATGTGATGCCATTACTCATTGATTTGTCATTCCCAGCATAGTAAATCATGTGATTATCAGATACAAAATGGCCAATACCAGTCCATTTCAGCTCACTAATGCCTAGGATATTAATGTTTATGTGTTCTTTTTTGGAATGTGTTCCTTATCTTACAGCTCCACATATCTAGGGAGTAAAATACATAATTGGATTTTTTGGACTTTCTCTGGTACCCACTACAGATTCCATGGAGAATATTAAAAGACACGTCAGGAATGGGCCTTGGACACTCTGGCTTTGTATGTTTTAGCAGATTCTTCAGGGAAGAATGGACATTTAGACTGAGTATTTGTAGATGGGTAAGAAGGTAGAGGCTGTACAGAGAAGCAGTCACCAGCAGAGGAACAGAGGGGCTTGCAGTGGATGGTGTAAGCATACCACAGCTCTTACTTTGTAATTCTTTATTTTGTTTAGCTACAGAGATTTTATCCTGCAATTCTTTGTTCTGTTTGTCAATTTAGATACAATATTTTGCAGAGATGTTATTTTTACTGTTATGACAACTTTGAGAGGCCTCTAAGTATCACTTTGAATGCTTCTTATAACAATTTCTTAATGTGGAACATTTGTTTTTAATTTATGGTACAGACTATTTGACTTAAAGAGATCAAATGTTTTTTAAAGTAGCCACTTATTTTCTGGAGTCCTGGTGTGGTGCTGTGGGCTAATGTGTCAGACTGCAAAGTCATTTGAACTGCAAGGTCAGTGGTTCAAGCTCACCAGCTGCTCCTTGAAAACCCTATACAGGGTCACTATGGGTGGAAAATGACTCAATGGTACTTAACAACAACAACTTATCTTCTAAATAGCCCTTGGTTAGATCACGTCAAGCCAACAGAAATGAGAGTGTGAGAGAACAAAAATTCTCCTTCATGTGATGAGCAGGAGTGCCTACACGAGCTTCAGGATAACTCAAAGGTGTGCATTTCCCATGTTTCCAAAGCAACATAAAGTTAACTACAGAAGCTTTAAACAAATGACTGGAGATTTTGGTGTCTTGTTGTTGTTGTTAAGTATTATTTAGTTGGTTCCCACTCATAGCGATTCTGTATAGGAGTTCCAAAAAGCGATTGGGGGTTTTGAACTGCAGTTTTGTAGTTAGGAATCTAGTGTTTAATCCTACAGAACCACACCAGGACTTATTGAGTGTCTTCTTGTTGTTGTTGTGTACTGTCAAGTCAGTTCCGATTCACAGCGACCCTGTATAGGGTTTCTGAGGAGCAGCTGGTGAGGTTGAACTGGCAAACTTGTGGTTTGCAGTCCAGTGCTTACCCTAAAGTGCCTCACTTATCCCTAACAGGTTTGTTGCAGAATTTATTTATGACAGTGGTTTGATCTGGCCTGTGGCAATGTTTCTGAGCAGGTTTTAAGGTTCTGAGGTTCTTAAGCAAATACCATATGGAATTTAAAACCACAAGAGTTTATATTCCATTTTGTAAGAACAGAAAGGAAAGAAAGAAGCAAATACTACAATAACATTCAGGGCGATTCTATTCAACAAGAATGTAGGCATGAGACTGAGAGATATTTACTGTATTTTTGGCATACAATTTATCCACACAGATAATGTACACATGCTTATAACATGCAGAGCACACACAGGAAATTGATACTCAAGGAGATTGCACAGCTTGACAAAAAAAAAAAAAAAAAAAGATGTGTGTGTTATTTGCATAAAAATATGGTACCTTTCTGCAACTTTCAAATTCACCATGGAGATGGAGAGCCCCAAAGTACTCCTGTGTGGTACTGCTGGTCTGAGTCATCAGTGTTAGAAGTGAAAACAAAGAATGTTATTGAAAGGTAGAGAGATTCATTAATTGGAAGACACTGTCACCCACAAAGGGTACTGTGGTGTCCCAAATTACATAAAAAGAGCACAGTTTGCTATTGGGTAGATTAAACAACTGGTTACCTGCTTAGTGGCTTAAGGGAGTATATAACAAAAAGTTACAAGGGGGATGATAAGCTATAATCATTCTCAACATTATGGTTTTTTATTTCCTAATTTCCTGGAACCTGCTGACCAAGATATTCTTTTTGGATCAAGCTGTGTAAACACTCTCGACAAACATCTTTAAAAATATAATTATTTGCAAAAATTGAAATTTTGACCATTATTCCTTTTCAGGAGTCTTGATGTGGCACTGTAGGAATAGCACTGGACAGCTAACTGCAAAGTAAGTGATTCAAATCAACCAACCACTCCTTGGAAACCCTATACAAGGTCACTATGAGTCATGACCCACTTGATGGCACTTAACAAATACAAGCAACAGTTGCTTTTGGTTTACAAGCTGTTAAACTTTTACTAGAAGCCACATTGTCTTCAGAGTAGCAGAAGCAGAGTATTTTGTCCAAATGCAGTTTGATTCAAAATGGAGTTTCATTGGGATCTGGGCAGCCATTACAGACATGCCAAGTGTTTTAATTTGGGGACTCGTCTGTACAAATGTGACTAGTTATCAAATTGCTAATTCCTTTCTGTAATTAGTGTCTATATTTTAAGATATATATACTATTTTATTCATCAGTGTATTATGTTGACTGAAGAACAGTGGAACATCTGAAAATTTTTCTTTACCCATGTTATCAGCAACTAATGATGCTAAGTGATGAATTGCTCCGATTATGATAGAGCAGTCAGAGTCATTGTTTCAATTAGTCTTCTCTCTGCACTTCTCCTCTAAGCTATTGTTGTGCCGATTAGCCAGGATTACTTGTAAAGACATTGTAAATTATAAATCATATATAACAGGCAATTCTTCCTTGTTATTTGAAAAGCAAATGTGTTTGATAATTTTTCACATTTGCAGACACTATTGAAATGAGCTCTGGTAGCATCGTGGTTACAAATAAGGCTGTGAACTTTAAGGTCAGCTGTTTGAAACTACCAGCTGTTTCACGAGAGAAAGATGAGGCTTTCTGCTCCCGTAAAGATTTACAGCCTCGGAAACCCTATACAGGGTCGCTATAGGTTGGAATAGACTCAACAGCACTTAACAACAACAACATTGAAATGTCAGTATCATGTTACTGAAGGAATGATGGGCTCCTATATTCAATGCAACTAGGTGCAAAAAAAAAAGGACTGTTTTCTAATACTTTTGAAATATGACCATGCATTAGTATTACCTGGTAATAATTTTTGTTATTAACTGCCATTGAGTAAGTTCCAACTCATTGTGATCCTGTATAACATTTCCAAGGCTTTACATCTTTGTGCAAACAGAACGCCTCATCTTTCTTCCATAGAGCAGCAAGTGGACTTAAACTCTGCACCTCTGGCAAACAGTTCAGTGCTTATGAATAATAGCCACCATGCTCCCTGGATAATAATTACTTATGGTGAAATATGTTTATGTTTAAAACTCTTCTATTCTCTTTTCCTTTCTTTCTTGCTCTCGGTCATCATCTTTCTAGCATTTGTCTATCATCTATCATCTATCATCTATTTTCTCTCTCTCTCTTTCTCTATATCTATCTAGTTAGGCTTGTATCTGGCCTCTGAATTCACAAGGGGACACAAAATAAAACTTGACGTCAGTACATGGCCAATTACCATGAGGCTGAGATCAGCCTTGCGTCTACCCTCCAACTTTCTGTGCATAGATTTCAGATGAGCTTCCAGATGAAGACAGACTAGGAAGAAGGAGTGATGAACCACATATGAACATTTAGTCACTGAAAACCTTATGAATAGCAGAGAAACATTGTCAGATATAGTGCTGGAAAATGAGCCCCTAAGGTTGGAAGTCACTCAAAATGAGACTGGGGAGGAACTGCCTCCTCAAACTAGAGTTGACCGTGATGACACTAATGGAGTGAAGTCCATGGGAGTAAAGCCCACAGGACCTTCATTTGCTGATGGGAACAACTCAAACTGAAGAGAAACAGCTGTAAACATCCATTATTAATCAGAACATGGAATATATGAAGTATGAATCTATGAAAATTAGAAAACGTTAAAAATAAATGGAATGCATAAACATCAATATTTTAAGCATAAGTGAGATGAAATGGACTGATATTGGCCACATTGAATCTGACAACCATATGATTTACTATGCAGGGAATGACAAATTGAAGGGGAATGGTGTTGCATTCATTGTCAAAAAGAAACTATCCAGATTAGTCATGAGGTACAATGCTGTTTGTGATAGTACAATATCCATGAGCCTACAGGGAAGACCAGTTAATACCACCATTATTCAAATTTACACATCTACTACTAAAGCCAGAGAGGATAAGTTAGAAGAATTCTACCAGCTTCTTCAATCTGAAATTGATCAAACATGCAATCAAGATACATTGATCATTAGTGGTGATTGGAATGCAAAGGTTGGGAGCAAAGAGGAAGGATCAGTAGTTGGAAAATATGGCCTTGGTGATAGAAACGATGCTGATGATGCATGACAGAATTCTGCAAAATCAATGATTTGTTCACTTCAAATACCTTCTTTAGACAGCATAACAGATGGCTATACACATGGACTTCACCAGATGGAATACACAGAAATCAAATTGAATACATCTGCAGAAAGAGATGATGGAAAAGCTCCATATCATCAGTCAAAACAAGGCCATGGGTAGACTGTGGAACAGACCATCAATGGCTCATATGTGAAGTCAAACTGAAGCTGAAGAAAATGAAAACAAGTCCATGAGAGCCAAAATATGACCTTGAATATATCCCACCTGAATTTAGAGATCATCTGA
>NW_006408703.1:2910477-2917950 GCF_000296735.1 Chrysochloris asiatica
CCGACTCAATGGCACCTGACAACAACAACATGAGGAAAAGAAGAAATACACAGAGGCAATACACTCATCCAGCATGATCCCATTCAGTTTCCTAGTGGGGGTGTCACAAAGATCAGGAAAAATGAGCCACACCAACCAATTTACTGGACAGTTCTATCTATTTAGCTTTCTGTCTAACCATTTGTTTAACCCTTCATTACTCTTGAAGTAAAACTGTAGAACAGTTGAACAGTTGTCCATATAAGGAGCCTTGGTATATAGGATAAGCACTGGACTGCTGACTGCAAGATTGGCAGTTCAAATCCCCCAGTTACTCTGTGAAAGAAAGATTGGACTTTCTGCTCTTGTAAAGATTTAGTCTTAGAAATTGTACAGGGTTATTATAAGTTGAAATCAACTAGATGACAGTGGATTTTTTTGCTGGTTGACCATGAACAACAATTTTTAGGAAATAGACTATAGCTAATAGATATTTATTAGTTTTTAATTTGGCATTTGATATACTCATGGTTACTATACTTCACAGAAGAAAGTCATTAGTAACAAGGCTCATGTTTCTAAGCTTTAATATTTAACCAAAGCACTTCTTAAAATAATTATGCCCTATTCTACTTTAAATATTCCTGTAAACACATATGAAATGCCTACGACATGCCAAAGTAAAGACATTTCTACAAGATGTAAATGCTCAATAATTACCCAAAGGAATACTCCAAAGAAAACTAATTTTCCATTACAACTGGGAAATCCATTATAGAAAAGAAAATAATTTTAGCAAGAAGTGTTGCAACATTATAGCATTTTATTAAATAATATAAGAGATTAATTCAGTATCTTCTCATTGCAGGGTGCTTAGGCTAGATACTCAGTGAGAAGAACAGTGTCAACTGGCAAGCTTTGCACCCTCTTGAATCCTTCTAAAATATTGTACTCCATTGTCAATCTAAGGCCTCTATTTTTGCTGAGGATAATATTACAGTGGTGTTGCTTAGTTTTAATGTAGGCTGACAAGAAGAATTTTTTCTTTCATATTTCTACATCCTAAAAAGACAGCCTATGTTTCTTTCCACTCTCTTGCTAACTCTAAAGAATGTATTCTGAAAAGATAACAAAATTTGATTAAATAATGGTAGCATACTCATTGCAAAACAACAAAAAACTCACCAGAATTATAGTCCCATTACTTAGAATGTATGAAGCATATTTTAGAGATATGTTAGTCTTATTCTAACTGAAGTGCAAAACAATCTTAAAATTATTAATTCACCAAATAATGTCCATCTTGCTTTTCTTTTTCTTTTACATAAGGGAAAACAAACTGTTACTGATTTAAAAAGTGATATTTAAGATTCTCCTAGGAAAAGGGATTTATTTCAATTAGAAAATGTGAACACAAACAAAAGACTAAATGCACAAGTGAAAAGAAGGAAAAAGCTGGCATGATTATTTTTGTTTGAAATGGAATATATCGAAACATATCACAGGTTGAGATTTTAGAAAATGATAAATAAATTATGTATACTGGCAAAGGAAACTGACAATGCCTAGAAATAATTGGCTCTTAATAAACTATGATAGAGTACTACATTTAGAGCATTTTTATATTTCCTTCAAATATAAGATGGCCTCGAAATGTTCATGGAAAAAGAAATTAAGAGATAGTAGAATTTTGCATGAACTATTTGTAGCCCCTTATTTTATGGAATGCAAAAGTTGGGAGCAAAGAGGAAGGATCAGTAGTTGGAAAACATGGCTTTGGTGATAGAAATGATGCTGGAGAATGCAAGATAGAATTCTGAAAAATCAATGATTTGTTCATTTCAAATACCTTCTTTAGACAGCATAACAGATGACTATACACATGGACCTCACCAGATGGAATACACAGAAATCAAATTGAATACATCTACAGAAAGAGATGATGGAAAAGCTCCATATCATTAGTCAAAACAAGGCTATAGGTAGATTGTGGAACAGACCATCAGTTGCTCATATGTAAATTCAAACTGAAGCTGAAGAAAATGAAAACAAGTCCACAAGAGACAAAATATGACCTTGAATACATCCGACCTTAATTTAGAGATCATCTGAAGAACAGATTTAATTCATTAAACTCTAAAGACCAAGAGCAGAAGAGCTGTAGGATGACATCAAGAACATCATACAGGAAGAAAGCAAAAAGTCATTTACAAGACAAGAAAGAAGGAAAATATCAAAATGGATGTCAAAAGATACACTGAAACTTGCTTTCTAACACAGAGATGCTAATGCAAATGGAAGAAATCAGGATGTACAAGAACTGAACAGAAAATTTCAAAGGTCAGCCTGAGAAGACAAAGTCAAATACTATGACAAAATGTGCAAAGATCTGGAGTCAGAAAACCAAAAAGAAAGAACTCGCTCAGCATTTCTCAAGCTAGGGAAACTGAAGAAAAAATTCAAGCCTTGACTTCCGTTATTGAAAGATTCTCTGGACAACTTATTGATTGATGCAGAAAGCATTAAGAGAAGATGGAAGGAATATGCAGAGTCACTGTACCAAAAGGAAATGGTTAGTGTTCAACCATTTCAAGAGGTAGCATATGATCAAGAGCCAATGATACTGAAGGAGGAAGTCCAAGGTACATTGAAGGAATTGGCAAAGAACAAGGCACAAGGAATTGATGGATAAAAATTGAAATATTTTAAGAAAGTGAGGTGGCACAGGAAGCACTCACTCATCTATGCCAAGAAATTTGGAAGACAACTATCTGATCCACTGATTAGGAAAGATCTGTACTTGTGCCCATTCCAAAGAGAGGTGACCCAATGGAATGTGGAAATCATCGGACAATATGTTTGATATCCCATGAGAGTAAATTTTTACTAAAGGTAATACAGAAATGACTGCAAGCATACATTGAAAGAGAACTTCCAGAGGTTCAAGCCAGATTCAGAAGAAGCCTTTGAACGAGGGATATCATTGCTGATGCCCAATGGATATTTGCTGAAAGCAAAGAATATCAGAAAGATGTTTACCTGTGCTTTATTGACAATGCAAAGGCTTTTGATTGTCTGGATCATGGCACACTATGGACAACATTACGAAGTATGAGTATCCCAGAACTCTTAATGGTGCTCATGACGAATCTGTACATGGACCAAAGGCAGTTGTTTGAGCAACATGGAAACACTGAATGGTTTAAAAGTAAGAAAGGTGTGCAACAAGGTTGTATTCCTTCACCATACTTCTTCACTCTGTATGCTGAGCAAATAATCTGAGAAGATAATTTTTAAAAGACCGGTTGTCGTAGTGCATCAACAGGAAGCCTCAGAATTCCAAACCAGTTTCAGAAGAAGATGTAGAAGGAGATTGTATTTGCTGATGTGAGATGGATCTTGGCTAAGAGTAGAGAATACCAGAAATAGGTTTACTTGTGTTTCATTGACTATGCAAAGGCATTTTACTGTGTGCACAGTATTACAATGAGTGGAAATTCCAGACCACTTAATTTTGCTTATGTTCTTAGATAAAGAAACAGTTGTTTTAAAAGAATAAGAGGATACTAAACAGTTTAGAATCAGGAAAAGAGTTTGTCAGAATTGTAGTCTCGGTCTTGTGCTATGTGTTAATGCACTAGCCTGCAAAGTAGGTTTGAGCCACAATGTTATGGCTGCTCCTGGCGTTGTGGGTGTGTCAGACTGCAAAGTCATTTGAACTGCAAAGGTGGGGTTCAAGTTCACCAGTTGCTACTTGGAATCCCTATACAGGGTCATTATGGTTCAGAACCAACTCAATGGCAATTCACAACAACAATAAAATTAACATCCAGATTTATTTTATTTGTATGTTAGCAAATAATCTGAGAAGCAGTATTATATGAAGAAGAACATGGCATCAGGATTGGGAGAAACCCCAAAACCCTGCAACATGCTGATGACATAACTTTGCTTGCTGAAAAAAAAAAAAAAAAAAAAAAAGACTTGAAACACTTATTGATGAAGATCAAAGACTACAATATTCAGTATAGATTGCACTGAAATGTAATGAAAATAAAAATCCTCACTAGAACAATATATAACATCATGATAAATGGAGAAGCAGTTGAAATTGTCTACTGTTTCATTTTACTTGGATCCACAATTAACACTCATGGAAGCAGCAGTCAAGAAATGAATGTATTGCATTAGGCAAACCTGTCACAAAAGACCTCTTTAAAATGTAAAAGAGCAAAGATTTCAGTTTGAGAATTAGGGACACCTGACCCAAACCCTGGTATTTTCAAATGTCTCACATGCATGTGAAAGCTGGACAATGAATAACAAAGACCAGAGAATAATCAATGCATTGGAATGGTGGTGTTGGTGAAGAATATTGAAAGTGCCATGGATTACCAAAAGAACAAACTAATCTGCTTTGGAAGAACTAAGGCCTGAATGCTCCTTGGAATTGAGGGAGCAAAACTTTGTGTCATGTACTTTGGATATGTTGTCAGGAAGGACAAATATCTGGAGAAGGATATCTTGGAAGAGTAAAGGGCCAGTGAAAAGAGGAAAGCCCTCATTGAGATGGATTGACACAATGGGCACCACAATGGCATCAGATATATCAGCAATCATGAGAATGGTGCAAAACGTTTCCTTCTGCTGTGCATCCTGTCACTTTTTATAGGAACCTACTTGACAGATCTAAAAACAACAACAGTGACTTCAATGAAAGTTTGAACTATTTTACAAATTTCTCTTTCAAAACATAAACCTTACCACTAGTTACTTTTGAATGGAAATCATGAGTATACGTTTTTCAAATTGTAATTCTATGAAAAATTTAAAATTTGCTATGGTCAATATTTTACCTTTTCTTAATTCATATGCAAACTGAACAGCCTAAAATTTCTTTGTTTAACAGCATTTATGTTATATATGTGAGCATTACTACAAGGAGTTTTGGTTGTTATTTTTACTAATAATTCTCTTTTTTATTTATTGTTATATTTACAATTCTCTATTTTTTATAAAATCTCCTTATGCTACCTAGAATTATGCTCTATGAGCAGTATAATATTTCAATTGCTTTAAGAATATGCAATATAAGTAAACCACCTCTTGTCTGTCAGTTTGTCATACTGTGTTGGTTTCACAGTTTGCTATAATGCTGGAAACTATGTCTCCAGTATTTCACGTACCGGCACAGTTTTCAATGCAACTTCCACACTAAGACAGAGGAGGAAGCAGGATCTGGTGATCTACTTCTAAAAATTTTCTAGTGAAAACCATATGAATAGTAGCTGATCATTCTCATATCTTGTGCTGGAGGCTGAGCCCCACATGTTGAAAGGTGCTAAAATTTATAAAAACTGCTTCCTGGAAATAGTAAAACGAGTGGATAGAGTTAAGCTCTCAGGACTTTCAGTTGCAGATGGTGCATGACACAAAGTGAGAAGAAAAATCTGCAAATACTCATTAGTAATCAGGACATGGAATGCACAAAATATAAATCTAGGAAAATTGGAAGTTATCAAATATGAAATTGAATGCATAAAGATCAATATCCTAGGCTTTAGTGAGCTGAAATTGACTTGTATTTGCCATTCTGAATCAGACAATTATATGATCTACTATGCTGGGAGTGACAAAATGAAGAGAAATGGTATCACATATATCTTCTAAAAGAACATTTCAAGATCTACTATGCATTACAACTGTGCCAGTGATAGGATCTCCACACACCTACAAGTAATATATATGAGTATTATGGTTTCACTTTTTTTTTTTTTTTTCCCTTTAGCTTTGGTTCTTTGCTGAATTTCCCATATCCTTTGTCTTATTATTAGTGGATTGTTTGTTTCCCTAATTTTGAACATTGTCAAGCCAGTAAGCGGAGGCAATCATAATGTTCACCTATTTTGTTTCTTATACTTTGAGGATCTCTCTTCTTTATTGTTATGTTGTCCTGTAAACTATTGCTTTATTTCATTATAATTGTTGTTGTTTTATACTATGTTTTTGTTGTTTTTAAGACAGAAGGGCAAATCTGGTCCTACTGACTCCATCTTGTTCACGTATAGAATTTGGGAAAATGACTCATAATGTTCAAGTGCAAATTTTATAGCATTACCTATTTCTTTTTTTAATAGCATTATCTATTAATTACTATAATCTTTTACTACCCTAAATTTCTATTTATCCATCAGTGAATATAATGTATATCTGTTAGTACCAGACAATGTTCAGACCAATAAAGATGAATTTTATTGACAAGAATGATGGTAAAGGAGCAGGCAGAAATAAAGTAAGGGAGTACTTCAGTGGTGGGAGTAAGACGACTGCAATGGGGACATAAAACCCTGTCGTGGTCCAGTACCTGCCACGAGATTAGGACTCAAATTAACCCCATGGTGTGGAACTGCCCCATAGGATTTCCATGGCTGTGTGGAGCTGGAGATTCAGCCTTGGACTTTGACCACAAAATCAGCAGTTCAAACCCACCAGCCACACCCTGGGGACCATATACAGGATCACTATGAGTCAGAACCTACATGATGATGCTTTACAAGAACATTCTTTATGGAAGCAAACTGCCATGTCTTTCTCTAGGGGAACAACTGTAGAACTAGCCTTCTGGTTAGCAGCCAAGTACTTAATCACTATGCATCCAACTCTTCTAAGACAAAACACTTCCAGCTTTTTTAAAAGGAAGGGGATTAATCACTGGATTGATGAGTGATTTCCTAGTTGCTATTAAGGCCATTTTGTAAAGAAAATGTTCTTTTCCTGTAATAAAGCCAAGTGTCTCCTAGAAGACACTGGGTGAGAAAGGACATAGGGTTTATCTGAAGCAAAAAGAACCTTAGGTAGATAAGAATGGCAACCACCTCTTCCAAGGATCTTTACATAGAGTAGACCATTAAATCAGTCTTGGATAATTGTTTGCAGTAAGCCTTCTCAAGAACACACAGACGAGTAAGGATTTTCTTTAACCTACTGCTTGGGTATAAATTCAACTTTGTTACTACAAAGGTCTCAAACATAAGGCACACACACACACACACACACAAAAAAAAAAAACATAAGGCACAGATAAAAACGTCACCTGGTATTTTTGAAGGAGAAGCTTTGATAATTATAATAAATGGTGTGGTACTGTAGGATAAGCACTCGATCTCAAGATTGGTTTGAATTGTAAGATCAGTGGTTCAAATCCACTAGCCATTCCTTAGAAACCTATACAGGATCACTGACAGTGAGAACCAATTTGACGGCACTTAACAAGAATAACAACCAACATACTAGTGGGTAATATCAGTTTTACTATGGCATCAGGGGCTACAATTATATAAGGTGATAAATAAATCTTATGTCTGTCATACTTCTAATTAAATAAGTTCATTCCATTATCTGTTGTTGTTAAGTGCTATCGAGTCGGGTCCGACCCATAGCGACCCTGTACAGGGTTTCCGAGGGTGTAAATCTTTACGGGAGTAGAAAGCCTCA
>NW_006408703.1:2918050-2920570 GCF_000296735.1 Chrysochloris asiatica
ATGGAAGAAATGAGGAGGTACAAGAGCTGAACAGAAAATTTCAAAAGTCAGCTCAAGAAGTTAAAGTCAAATATTACAACAAATTGTACAAAGATCTGGAATCAGAAAACCAAAAGGGAAGAACACACTCAGCATTTCTCAAGCTAAGGGAACTGAAGAAAAAATTTAAGCCTCGACTTTTTTTATTGAAGGCTTCCCTGAGCAAATTAACTGAATGATGTAGAAAACATCAAAAGAAAATGGAAGGATTACACAGAGTCACTGTACCAAAAGTAATTGGTTTATGTTCAACTGTTTCAAGAGGTTGCATATGATCAAGAGCCAATGATACTGAAGGAGGAAGTGCAAGGTGCATTGAAGGAATTGGCAAAGAACAAGGTACAAGGAGTTGATGGAATAAAAATTGAAATCTTTCAAGAAAGTGAGACGGCATTGAACTCTATACCAAGAAATTTGGAAGACAACTATCTGGCCGACTGATTGGAAGAGATCTGTATTTGTACCCATTCCAAAGATTGGTGACCCAACAGAATGCAAAAGCCATTGGAAAATAGCTTTGATATCCCATGCCAGTAAAGTTTTACTAAAGGTAATATAGAACTGGGTACCAGCATACATTGACAAAGAACTTCCAGAGGTTCAAGCCAGATTCAGAAGAGGCTGTGGAATGAGGGTTATCATTGCTGATGTCCGGTTGATCTTGGCTGAAAGCAGAGAATATCAGAAAGATGTTTACCTGTGCTTTATAGACTACGCAAGGCTTTCGATTGTGTGGATCATGACAAGCTATGGATAACATTACGATGTATGAGTATTCCAGAACACTTAATAGTGCTCAGGAGGAATCTGTACATGGACCAAAAAGCAGTTGTTTGAACAGAACATGGGAATACTGGATGGTTTAAAATTAAGAAAGTTGTGTGACAGGGTTGTATTCTTTCACTATACTTATTTAATCTGTATGCTGAGCAAATAATCAGAGAGATTGGGAGGAAGACTCATCAACAACCTGAGATATGAAGATGATACAACAAGGGGACTTAAAATATTTACTGATGAAACTCAAAGAGCAAAGCCTTCAATATGGATTGCAACTCAATATCAAGAAAACAAATCCTCACCACTGGACCAATAAACAACATTCTTATCAACGGAGAAAGGATTGAAGTTGTCAAGGACTTCATTCTTCTTGGATCAGCTATCATCATTCATGGAAACAGCAGCCAAGAAATCAAGCGACGTATTGCATTCAGCAAATCTGCTGCGCAAGATTAAAGTGTTGAAGAGCAAAGATGTCAGCTTGAGGACTAAGGTGTGTCTGACCCAGGCCATGGTATTTTCAGTAACCTTATATGCATGTGAAAGCTGGACAGTGAATATGGAAGACCATAGATGAATTAATGCTTTTGAGTTATGGTGTTGGAGGAGAATATTGAAAATGCCATGGGCTGCCAAAAGAACAAACAGCTGTATTGGAAGAAATGGAGCCAGAGTGCTCCTTGGAGACCAGGATAGCCAAACGTCGTGTCTCATTCTTCAGACATATTTTGAGGAGAGACTAGTTTCTGGAGAAGGATATCATGTTTGGTAAGTTGGAGGGTCAGAAAAAAGAGGAAGACCCCCCAGCAAGATGGATTGGCAAAGTGGCAGCATCAATGGGCTAAAGCATGGCAACAATTGTGAGGTTGGCCCAGGATGGGGCAGTGTTTCATTCCGTTGTGCATAGGATCACTATGAGTCGGTACCAACTCGATGGCACCTAACAACAACAACACCAACTGTCCCTCCTACAGCACTCTACTTTTCAGCACAGTTCAATAATTCATTGCAATGCCCACAAAGAAGTCATGGATGACACTCACAATTATGGGTTTTATTAGGGAAGGCTACAATTCATGATCAGAAATAATCAGGACACAATTCTTTGGTCAGAACAATATTCTCTTAGCTCATGGCTTGACCTTTCCCTGGTCCTTGACTTCTCAGTCATACAAGGCCCCTTGAACTATTCCCTACTTTAAAATGCTTTAAAGCTTTTATAGTGCTACTGATAAGTGCCCCCAAGGCATGATGCTTTGCCATAAATGTCAGCCAGAAAGCATTCAACTTTAGCTCCAACGGCAAGCATAATATGGTTCAGCTTGCAGGGAACTTGGACATAGTCCAGTCTTGGTTCTTCTTGCTTGATTGTAGTGAGATCCTACATTCCTGCTTCTAAGAAAGTTCATTTATACTTTGACCAACCCACTTGATTTTATAATCACAATTAACCCTGTTAACAGTCATTCACAACTGAATCATATAATCCTATCAGCATTTTCCCAGACTTTTACTTATTGAGACCCATGTTGCATTCATCGTCAAAAAGAACATATCCAGATCAGTCATGAGGTACAATGCTATAAGTGATAGGATAATATCCATACGCCTACAGGGAAGCCCAGTTAATACCACTATTATTCAAATTTATGCACCAACCACTAAAGCCAGTGAAGATGAAATAGAAGAATTCTACCAACT
>NW_006408703.1:2930370-2963186 GCF_000296735.1 Chrysochloris asiatica
CCGAGGGTGTAAATCTTTACGGGAGTAGAAAGCCTCATCTTTCTCCCGCGGAGCGACTGGTAGTTTCGAACCACTGACCTTAAGGTTCGCAGCCCTATTCGTAACCACTACGCTACCAGAGCTCCTTATTCCATTATCTAGTGCTACATATATGTGTCTAGTGCCTATGGCTCATGAACACTTAGCATTATGAGCTTTCTTAGAAGGCTCTTTTTACTTCACAGAGCTTGAAACACTTAAATTCTTTACTGAGTTTTAATTAAAACAAAAATCACATTAAACAAAAAATATAAATTAATTTGAAGTGTATATAACATATAATTTACAAATTATTAGTCCAAGTCTTCTAAAGATAAAAGAACGTACAAATCTTTTTATACCCCAACTATTGGAAATCACCATGAAAAAGGAGTAGGGAACAATGTTTACATATTAGTTGTTGTTGTTGTTGTGAAGTGCCTTTGAGTCGGTTCCGACCCATAGCGACCCTGTATAGGGTTTCCAAGGAGCAGCTGGTGAACTTGAACTGCCAACCTTGTATTTCAAATGGCTTTGCAGTCTGGCACATTAACCCACAGTGCCACACCAGGACTCCTACATATTAGTAATTTATCTTTGTACAGTTACTTTCAAGACACAAACTCCAAATCAGACTAGAAGTTTTGTTTTAGGGTAAATTACTAATATGTAATTACTAATATGTAATTTACCCTAAAACACAACTTCTAGTTTGATTTGGAGTTTGTTTCTTGAAACTAACTGTAGAAAGATAATTCTTCAAAACAGCCTAAGTTTAAGGTGAAATGGTCTTTACTAATTGTTAGGTAAGGAGCTCTGGTAGCAAAGTGGTTGCAAATCTCAAGGTCAGCAGTTCGAAACTACCAGCTGTTCCACAGGAGAAAGATGAGGCTTTCTGTTCCTGTAAAGATTCACAGCCTTGGAAACCCTATGTAGGGTCACTATGAATCAGAACAGGCTCCAAGCCACATAACCTCCACCACCAATTGTTAGGTACCATGGAATTGATTCTGACTCTCAGCCACCCATCGCACAACAGAAGGAAACACTGTCTGGCCCTGCATCATTATCACAATTGTTATGTTTGAGTAATTGTTACTGCCATTATGCCAATCCGTTTCATTGAGGCTCTTCTTCTTTTCCCAGATCCCCCACTTCACCAAGCAGGATGTCCTTCCTGACAACATGTCTAATGTAAAAGAAACAAAGTCTTGCCATCCTCACTTCCAAGAATCATTCTGGTTGTACTTCTTCCAAAAGATATATTTGTTCTTCTGACAGTCCATAGTAGTTTAACTATTCTCCTGCAATACCATGATTCAAAAGCAGCAATTCTTCTATAGTCTTTCGTATTCATTGTCTAGCTTTCATTTTCATATGGGCTGATATATTTTTTTTAACTTTACTAATTGTTCTCATTGTTGCTATGTGTCTTCAAGTCTATTCTGGTCCACAGTGACCCTGTATAGGGTTTTTAAGGTGCAGCTGGTGAGCTTGAACCACCAAGCTTTCAGTTCAAACTGACCCTGTAATCCAGTGCATTAACTCACAGCACCACACCAGGGCTCCTAATTTACTAATCAACAAGTTTTAAAGGTGACTTTTAGAAGATCAATATGCTCAATGCTCAAGTTCAAAAGAAGATTTCTGGGTAATACCCTTGCTCCATGGACCTCAGAAATCAGAGTCCCAGGTAAATGAAAACGGTTTCTCAGTTTAAACCAAAAAAAAAAGAAAGAAAAATAGTTGCTGTTGAGTCACTTCTGACTATGATGACTACAGGTGTATCGATCATAGTAGAACACTGCACAGGGTTAAGAAGACCTTTCTCCTGAAGCATCTCTGGGTATACTTGAACCTCCAACTTTTCTGTAGCAGTCAAGCTGCATTAATCATTTACACCACTGAGGGACATCCTTGTGATTTCAGTATTTACACAGATCTTCTTAGAGCACCTGATCTTCCTATGAAAAGTGTTTTAGAAAATAAATTACTAACTAAAAGGTTGGCACATATTAGCTTGGGTAAAGGGAAAGACAATAGCTAATAATAAGGGAGGCTATAAAAATGATGAAAGTAAAGGAAGACACTGAGAGGAATAGAGGAGTTAAAGACAACAGAGATAAATACTATTTAATATACAATCCTGCACTAAAAATATTCTACTAGTGGATGCATAGATAGACACACAAGCTGAGCAGGTGTGGAAAAGATAATAGGATTATACTTACAAATACATATATATATACATATATACACATGTTTACATACAAATATATAAGTTTACCAGAGACTATTTCAACTTGGTGTGGTGCTTACAATAAGCACTGGATGCTAACCATAAGGTCAGTGGCTCAAATCCACCAGACGCTCCTTGTAAACCCTATACAGGGTCATTATGATTTGGAATTGACTTGATGACACTTAACAACAATAACACACACACACACTATGCTGTTGCTAAGTGCCAGTGACTATACTCCAGGTAAATAATACATATAGATATATTTTAATAGCCTTGATGAAGTTCTCACCATAATTGTTCATATCCATCAATCTGACCATCATTCCTCCTATTTACTCCATTTTGTAATGCAAAGTTAGATGCCATCTACTTTTAATTTTTTAAAAGATGTATGTTTTTAATTTAAAGCAAAATTACTTAGTATTTTCTTTTCAGAGTAGTATTTAAATGAATAATAGTTCAGCATTAACATGAAACAATGAAGGTCCAGCTGGTACAAATAACAAGTTCCTAATGGAGAAATAAATGTGGAAAACTGTGCACTCAATTCTTCCCCACTGGTGATCTAAATTAACGGTGCTCAGCCTTCCGGACCTTTTCATTTCTAAATCATTCTTAAAGAAACCCACAAATGGAGTCCTAGCATCTTCACAGAAGTCCAGCGGAGCCAACATGCTGTCTGAAGTAATGTTCTCACCTCTAGAGAAGGGAGTGGGCTTTTTGAAATTAGCGAGGATGGCTTTGATATATTCTCCCGCCTGTCATGAAAGACTCCACTTCATCTGGCTTGTGTTCTTCCTGCCTGCCTCTGATTGATTTCATGTAATCCTGATGTGCTCTTTGTCCTTGCCTTTCATGAAGCCAATTTCCTGCAGGTGGTAGTTCATTGCTTTATCATAATACAATGATGTCTTGTGGTATCTTTTTTCTTCAGTCAAGCTGAGGCATTATCTGTAGAGATAATAAAAATATTTTTCCTTAGATAACATTTTAGATATATCACCTCATTAAATCTCTCTAAGCTCTTTTGATAGGTTGCAAATGTTATCTTGTCCACTTGAAAGATTGGGAAATTGAGACTTTGCAAGTTATACAATGTGTCTTAAAATTGCAGAAAAATGTGTCAGAGATAGAAATGTTTTTCTGGAGTCAAATTCCCATTGTATTTCTCTTTTCCATTAGGTGAAACCTAGGTAAATTTTTACAGAAAATTTGCCATCCTAAAATGACAAGACTGGATGTGTAGTAGCTTTTCTAATCACTTACTTTATTAATTCTGTAAAATTTACTAAACTCTCTCACCCTTTGTATATTAAAATGAGCTGTGGTAACACAGCAGTTAAAGTGGTAGGTTACTAACGGTTGGAGGTTTGGACCCACCAGCTTCTCCACAGGAGAAAGAATTCGTAGTCTGCTTCCATAAAAATGTATAGATTTAGAAACCCTATGGGGCAGTTCTACTCTGTCCGTTAGATCCACAAGGAGTCAGAATTGTCTTGACGGCAATGGGAAGGATTGCTTCTAACCCCACTATGGCTCAAAAATACAGTATTTTTCATAGCAGCTTATTCAGGTATTTTGCTTATCTGAGAATCCATGTTAGCATCCCAGACTTGGAATTTACTTACTTAAATTGCATCCTAATATATATCATAGTTTCATACTTTAAAAAAAATGGACATAAATACAATATTGTCACTAGTCTCATTGGAATAATACATTTGAAAAAAAATATGAGTAGAAATTTTCCTGGTGATATAGTCAATAACTTTAAATTCTGTCTCCTGGAAAAATTTTAATTTGAAAAACAAATATCATTAGTTTTATAAGAAGTGCAACTGGTATATGTGAAACAGACCAGTCATTAAGGGGATATGTAGCTGTACTTTGGTGTCCTTACCTTCACATCTTTTCTTAAAGGTATATCGTTTCTTTTTCTTTTTTTTTTTTTCTCTGTGTGTGCAAGTTCTACTGAGTACGGCACTTTTTAAAAAGCAATCTGGGTCGCTGCGAGTTGGAACCGACTCCACGACACATAATAACAACAACCATGCATTGCCAGAATAGCAAACAAATCTGTGTTGAAAGAAGTACAGCCTGATTCCTCCTTAGAAGCCAGGATGGCAAGACATCATTTCTCATATTTTGGACATGTTATTAGGAAGGAACAATCCCTGGAGAGGGACATCATGCATAGTAAAGTGGATGGTCAGCAAAAACACAGGAAGACTCCCCCACCCCCTGCACACACACACACACAGTGAGATGGATTGACACAGTGGCATCAGCATTGGGTTTAAATGTAACAATAAATTGTGAGGATGATACAAGACAGGGCAGTGTTTCATTCTCTTGTGCATAAGGTCACTAAGAGCAAGAATTGATTCCATGGCACCTAACAACAACATTGTTTTCATTAAAAAAGAAACTGTTTTTGTGTTAGCTAGAATTCATAGGATTCAAATGATTCTATTTCAATATATCATAGATTCTTTCTCCTAGAGTACTAATTTTTGTAAATATTGTTGTTGCTAAGTGCAGTCGAGTTGATTCCGACCCACAGCGACCCTGTATAGGGTCTCTGAGGAGCCGCTGGTGAGCTTGAACTGCTGACATTGCAGTTTAAGACAACTTTGCAGTCCACAGCATCACACCAGGATGATTTATTCTCTTATCAATTCCTATTTGAAAACAAATTTAATGTAATTTTGGCACAGCACTTGAACTGTTTTCTATAACCCACAGAAACCAAGAGAGAACACTCATTTTTTTTTTTTCTTTTTTTTGCCTGTACTTCAAATCCCATCTGTCAGAGTACTTTATTCAAGTGCCATACTAAACCATCTCCCAAAATGGGCTTGCCATGTAGGTGACTTCCACCTACTAGTTCCTTTCCCCAGTACCATTAAGGAAAGACAACTGGGAAGGACTAAAGGTCACATTCAATTAATTTAGAGTATTGCAGTCACATTGTATACTCTTGACACCAGAGAGCAAGCTCTCAAAGGCCCCTTCTGTAGCTGCCTCAATGTACATGCCCCACCCCTTAAAGTCCAACTGCGAAACGAACTCTCACACTGACACTATGAACTCACGCGTAGCCAATGGCAGACCAGGTTTTTTACACAATTCAATATACAAGGTGATACTGGGTGGTGGTGGTTATGTGCCGTGGAGTTGATTCCAACTCAAAGCGACACTCACTGTACAGGGTTTCCGAGGCTGTAAATCTTTATGGGAGCAGAACAGCTGGTAGTTTCAAACTGCTGACACTAAGATAGTGCAATTCCAGTGTGGGTGTTTCCATCTCCCTTTCCCTGAATCGTAATCCAGTGAGCAGCTGACGAGGGATTTGGCTGTAGGGTGCTTGGTCATGGAGAATGCTGCTTTGCAGCTGATGCGCTGGCTCAGCAGTGGGAAAAGAGGAAGATTTCACTTCTTCACAAACTGAATGGAATTCTCGTCCTCCAACTTGTGATCGTTACCTACCTTCTGATGATTGTGTTTCACAGAGAGACCTGATAGATTTTTTGTGAATCTTCATTCAGACATCCTCCACTGTGGTCCTGGAGTCTGGCAGCAGAACCGGGGATGTATAGTCTAGTAACTGGCCTTTAGGTTTAGTGTAAATCCTCACTGGTTTCAGATATCTGCAGATCTTTTCCAGCAAGTCATCAAAATTCCAGCGGTGGTGGGCAGAGATGGGTACGTAAGTGAGGCACCTTACAAATGAAATCCAATTCCTCAGTGGAGATATGATCAATCTTATTTAACACATAGGTACAGGGGTTATAATCTCTGTTTCTTTCTACCACGTCAATGAGGTCATCAGCTGTGGCATTGCTACGCAGAGTCACATTGGCATTATGAATTTTGGATTCAAACCAGAAAGCTCTTCACAGTTTCAGCATCCAGCTCACTCTGAGGACAAGTAGCTGTGAGATAATGCCTTCCTTGTCCTTCTTAAAGCCAATATTGGGAGACTTGCTGTTCAAGAGAATGCTAAAACCATCCAGATCATTTTCAATTATTTTCTTGTGTCCCAAGGGCGTTAGGACATCCAGAACAATCAGGATCAAGTTACAGGTTCCGGCTACTGCAATGACTTGACTGCCTCTACCTTCACCATTCTTAAGCACCCTGAATGATACCTGGGAGATCCAAAAGCTGGATCTTGGGACGTTTGTATCTGATGACACCAGGAACAGTAGTCAGAGTAGTGTTGTAGGCTGCCGTCTCATAACACACCCCCGCCAGATTACTGAGCAGGATTGACTTCCTCACAGATGGAAAACCCACAAATCCAATGTGGGCATCACTTATCTTGGCTACATTGAAACCTTCTCCTGGCCTACAACCACCACCACTTTTTGGAGTAATGAGTTCTCACTGAAGTTTAGCAAGATGAGCCTTGAGCAACCCTAGGTGGTAGCCTTGTATCTTTGAGTTCAAGCCATCTAGGCTTTGATCTCAGCGATCTTGGCTAAAGTGCTGCTCATGGTGGGAAGTCCAGGGATGTAGAAATTGCAGTGACCTCCATGTTATCTCCCCTCAAGCACACACCTGCAGACATGCCACAGCCTCTGAATACTCACTTCTTATATAAAGAGAGTTCTACTAGTTTCCCTTTTGTAAATTAAACATTCCTTAATTATATATTTTCTTTACTTCTTAACTCTAGTATTAATGAATGTTATGGGTTATTCAGATTTTTTGGAAATGTTCCACTTCCTTGGAAAATTTGCTCTTATTCCAAAACATTATCAATGTACTTATCTACAAATAAGTCCAAAGATAATACAAATTGATTTTGGTTTTATGCATTGCTCAGTTGGGGTCTTACCCTGGGTTCTATAGATAAAGGACTTCTGGTGTGATGCTGTATGATCAGCAATGGACTGATAACCACAAGGTTGACAATTCAAACCCACCAACCACTCCTTGGAAACCTTATACAGGGGTCAATGTGATTTGGAACAAGCTCGATGGCATTTAACAACAACAGATGGACTCCCAGTATGGTGCTGTAGGATTAGCACTGAATTGTGAACCACAAGGTCAGCAGTTCAAACCCACCAGTTGTTACTTCAAAAACCTATACAGGGTCACTATGCGGTTTATATCAAGGAAAGGGATCACAAAGCTGTAGAAGGTGGGCAAGTCCCAAGTCCATGGGTAAGATGTAAGGCTGGAGGCTCTTGATTCACATAGTTGCAGGGATGACCAACCAAAGATTGCCGTGTCAGACAGCAGACAGGCATGTTGGACAGGTAAGATGACAGGGTGCTGATGACACCCAGGATCGGCAGACAATAGAGCAGGCACTAGCTCAAGTCCAAAGGACTGAAGGTTGCATGGTGAGTCAGATGTAGGTTCTGGTTCAAGGAAAAAGTGAACAAGCTTTGCTTGAGTTTCCAATGTATTTGAAGCTGGCCACACTTGCATGGAAATATCCTTTCAATTACCTGGCTCTACATAGCAGATCTCGTCCTGGAGTTGAGTACATTATAGTAGATCTCATCATAGTGAATTACTATGTCTTAACTCCAACTCATAGTGATCCTTAACTCCAACTTATAGGACTTCCAACGAAATGCTGGTGGGTTTGAATTGCTGACCCTGTGGTTCACAGTCCAGTGTTAATCCTATAATACCATATCAGGATTCCATATGTTGTTGTTGTTAAGTGCCATCAAATCAGTTCTGCCTCATAGTAACCCTGTACTGGTGTGGTGCTGTGGGATAAAGTACTAGACCCAAAGGTCAGTTTGAACTACAAGGTTGATGGTTCAAATTCAACAGCCGCTCCTTGGAAACCCTGTACAGGGTTGCTAGAGTCTGAACCCACTCAATGACACTTTGCAACATCAACAACTGCCAAGTGGAGTCCTGGTATGATGCCATAGTATATAAGCACTGGGCTGCTAAGTGCAAGGTTGGTAGTTCAAACTACCAACTGATCCTTGGAAATCTTACATAGGATCACTATGGGTCATAACCGACTCTGCTGCACTTAACAATAACAACAACAGGGAAACCACTTAGAATCCTGACCCAGACTCAAATCTTAACTACCATAGCTGGTTTATATAATTTATGCTGGGTTTGATCTATTTTATAATTTCACATATTTATGAATGTTCTTTGTTGTTGTTGTTAAGTGCCGTCAAGTCGATTCCGACCCATAGCAACCCTGTACAGGGTTTCCAAGGCTGTAAATCTTTACGGGAGCAGAAAGCCTGAACTTTCTCCCACAGAACTACTGAGCTTGATGTTCGCAGCCCAATTTGTAACCACTACACTTACTGCCAAAACCAATTAACCAATCAACAAATACATTATCTCCTGACACTGTTGTCTATTTAGAAATCTTAGAGTTGGAAAGAATGAATTTGGAGCTTATTTTGTGTATTAATATTGCTATTGTTGTTAGGTGCCATCAAGTGCGTACCAACTCATACCAACCCACGAAAAACAGAAGGAAACACTAGCCAGTCCTGTCCCAAACTCACAATCATTACTGTTCCTGACCCCATTGCTGCTGCCACTGTATCAGTACGTTTCACTGGGGGTCTTCCTGTTTTTCTCTAAATCTCCACTCTACCAACATGATCCCTTTCTCCAGGGACTGTTCCCTCCTGATAATATGTCAAAAGTATGAGAGACAAAGTCTGACCATCCTGGCCTCCAAGGAGCACTCTGACTCTACTTCTCCCAACGTAGATCTGTTTGTTCTTTTGGCAGCCCATGTACTTTCAGTATTCTCCTCCAACACCATAACTCAAATGGATCAATTCTTCCATGGTCTTCCCTATTCATTGTTTAACTTTCACATGCATATGAGGTTGCTGAAAATACCTTGGCTTAGGTCAGGTGCACCTTAGTCCTCAAACTGGCACCTTTGCTCTTCAACACTTTAAAGAGGTCTTAAGCAGCAGATTTGCCTAATATAACTTGTTTGATTTCTTGACTGTTGTTTACATGAGTGTTGATGGTTGATCTGAGCAGCAATGAAGTCTTTGACAACTTCAATCTTCTCTCCATTTTTATGGATGTTGCTTTATAGTCCAGTGGTGAGGATCTTTGTTTTCTTTTTATTGAGATGCAATCTACACAAAAGGCTGTGTGCTCTTTGACCATCATCAGTAAGTAGAGGTGGGCAGGACAGGGCATTTATTATCTATTACTACACAAGTGATTCTAAAAAGATAATGCCCTCACTATTTGTATGAATAGTTTATTTTAGAAGGATAAGCATAAAACTGGTTCCTATGAGGCAGAAGATAAAGATGTCTCAAATGTTCTAATTTTTCCAAATGGCTATACTGTTTTATCATTTCTATTATCAACTACTTCTCCTATTTTTAAATACACTTCCTCCAATTTTGAGGTCCCAAAATTATCTGAAAAAATCCTGTAGAAGTCAGGAACTATCAGAGAAATGGCTCATGCTGTTGTGAAAGCTGAAAAATTCCAAATCCATGGGTCAGGTGTTGAAGCATTTCTCAACCCAGATGGCCACAGAAGCTACCAGACCCAAAACAGCAGATCATATAATAGACTACCTACCTGCTCACATGAAGGAGCTCTGGTAGCGTAGTGGTTACGAATCGGGCTGCGAACCGCAAGGTCAACAGTTCGAAACTACCAGCTGCTCCGCGGGAGAAAGATGAGGCGTTCTGCTCCCTTAAAGATTAACAGCCTTGGAAACCCTGTGCAGGGTCGCTATGAATCGGAACCGACTCCACGGCACATAACAACAACAACAACCTGCTCACATACAAAAGTCAGTATATCTATTCACATAGTAAACTGCTGGCTCAACTCCCAAGAACTGGAAGTAAAATGAAAATGAACCATATGTAAGATCCAGATCAAGAGAGAAAATTTTGCCTGAGCATACTTACATGTTGGATGCAGACCACACCCTCAAGAAAACTAAGGGTAGTGACTTGAGTCACACTCTGTAATAAGGTGGCAACTCTAGATGCTTCCTGTCTTAATCTTGCCTCATTAAATAAGGAACAACTCACTTCAAAACAGGATTACAACCACAGCTATAGAGGTTGTTGTTGTTGCTATGTGCCGTGGAGTCGGTTCCGACTCATACCGACCCTGTACAGGGTTTCCAAGGCTTTAAATCTTTACGGGAGCAGAATGCCTCGTCTTTCTCCCACGGAACAGCTGGTAGTTTCAAATTGCTGACTTTGTGGTTCGCAGCCCGATTCGTAACCACTACGAAGTTAGGGATTACAATATATTACAAATGAATGTGGTACTGTAGGATAAGCACTGAACCATGAGGTTGGTTTGAACCACAGGGCCAATGGTTCAAACTTACCAGCTGCTACTTGGAAACCATATACAACAGGGTCACTATAAGTAGGAACCAACTCAACGGCAATCAAGAACAACATGACTAGAAAGGTCGTATCAAGTAATTCATTGCACTATATCGTATCATGTCTTAAAACTTCTTCAGTTTATTATTCTATTGTTAGAAGATTTACTTTTAGACACATTGGAAATGTACCAGTTTCGTTTTACAAAATTCTGTGACAATAAAAAGAATATAACTTTAGAATACCACATGACTTTTAAAAAGAAAATTTGATGGAGGAAAGAAATCATGAATACAAAGATGGATAGAGAAATGGGGTGAGAAAAATAAAAATTAAGTTCAGAAATAGGATGAGAATGCTCCCAAAGATATTCTTAGAATTTTGGACCAGTTCATTCTAGTTTAATTCCCTAATGAGAATTTGCATTTCCATCCCAGACGTACTGAGTCACAACCTACTTTTCATCAAGATCTCCTCAGGATCCATAAGAATCACTGCGGGGGATCTTGTTATAATGTGGATTCTAATTCAGTAAGTATATCTGGAATGGAAATGCAAATTCTCTGCAGAGGGTTGAACCGGTTCATTCCCTGAAGATGCCCTTTCCTAGGGAGAAGGAAAGAATTTACCAAATAAAGCAGCAACACCAATTAACCAAAAGACCTGGAATACTGTGATTGCCTGAAACAGGCTTGTATTATTTTTCTTGAATGAATAAAGACTGGCCAAGGTCATTTAATAATTAGAAAAGAAAAAGAATTAATTTTAACAAGACAGAGAAAGATTTTTATTTCCCATATTTGGGACAACCTGAAGGAAACAGAATAAAATAGGAAGGATGGCAGAGAGAAAGAGAGTTGCAAAAGGTCAAATAGAAAATGCTTGGCATTTTTGCAGTGCATTCATAATAACAAATATGACCTAGATTCTCTGTGGTGTGATTTTATAATAAGATAGAGGTGAAATATACATTACCTACTCCAGGTGGTAAAACAGCAAAGGTTATAATGAGAAGAAATAGTGGTATACCAGAAATAAAGAAATTTCTCCTCCTTTGTTTTGTATTTTTTATTTGAAATATTTATTATTGAATAGCTGTTAATTAGACTCAGCAATTGATATCTATCTGCAAACACTCTTTCTACAATTCCACTAGGATGCAGATCCAGAGGTGAAGTAGAAGACAGGCAGCATACATGAAATATTCCAGAAGGATGAAATTTTTTCTAGTTCCTCTAGCCAAAATATCCATACGTTTTAAAATATCAGGATTGATTGCCCTTGATCTTCTGCCACTCTGTAACATAAAGGATAACACATTGAATTTCAAAGCTTCTCAAAAATGTTTGGAGCCATAGTATTCCCTTTCCCATCATTTCAACAACTTGTATTTATGAGGATCTATTATCAAAAGAAAACATGCCTTCAGACAAGCCCAGGGAAAAGGCACCCAGGTGGCCAGGTCGTTTCCCATCTTTCTTTTTCAGTGTGGGTTGTTAGCTTGGAGCTCAAGGAAATTGGTGTATATTTTTTGTACTTTTTTGAGACCATAACTTCTATGTAGCTTCATTTTTTTTTCTTCTGTTAAAAATACTTTATTGTGCTTTAGGTAAATGTTTACACAGTAAATTAGTTTTCCACTCAATAATTCATACACAAATTGTTCATGACATTTGTTATAATTTCACAATATTTTATCACTCTCCCCATGTTCACCCTCGATTCCCTATTTCCATATTTCCAGTTTCCCTTTCATTCCCAGGTTTCTCACATTCATGTTCGATCAAAGGTTATATTTTGGGTTTTATATATGTGATTGTTCTATGGAGCTCAATCTTCATGGTTGTCATTGTTTGTTTTATAGGCAAGTCTATTATTGTTTGTTTTATAGGCCACTATACTCGTCTGTTGTGACTTGTATGTTGCTGTGATTCTTCACAAGCTCTATCCTTGGTATTTTAAATATCAGCAGGGTCACCCATCGTGGATAGCTTTCAGCAGAACTTTCAGATTCAGCCTAGGAAAGACAAGTGGATCAATTCTGAATGGTTAGCCACTGAAAACCTTATGAACAGTAGCAGAAGATTGATTATAGTGCTGGAAGATGAGCCACTCAAGTTGGAAGGCATTCCAAGTAAGACTGTGGAAGATTTGCTCCTCAACGTAGACTTTAATAACATGAATGGACTGAAGTTATCTGTACCTTCATTTGTTGATGGAGCACATGTAAAAATGACAATAGTTGCAAACATCCATTAATAATCAGAAAGTGGAATGTATGTAGTATGAATCTAGGAAAATTGGAAGTTATGAACAATGAAGTGGAATGCATATAGATAGCATTAGTGAGCTGAAATGGACTGGTGTTAGCTAATTAAGTTAAGGTTATGGTGACCGTTTTTGAGATCCCAAATGGGTAACCTTGATAGATTTTATCAAAGGACATAAGACAATAGATGAGGATCATTACTGAAAAATTTTAAGAAAATTGAAAACTGCATTGGTGAGAAAAAGACTAGATCATTTATTCTGAGATAATTCCTCTTTGATTCATCATTCCCAGAATAATAAGCTATATGACACTCAGCTTCAAAATGGCTCAGAATTCCAGAAAGGTTTAAAGAAATTGAAATATGGAGGATATTTCAAGAAACAATAGCTTCAAATTTTGATGCTTTTGTTTAATAAAGGATTCTATGATTTTGTAAGAAGACAAAATCATTCTATGATTTTTTTTACTTACACTGATGTGCCATGCTGTTAATTGTACTGAAAAAAGTTCCCTTTTATTTCTATTTTGCTCAGAATTTCTTTTTTATCAGGAATGGATGTTGGGTTTATCAAATGTCTTTTCTGTGTCAATTGAGATGCCCATGTGATTTTTTTCCCTTTGTTTGATTAATGAGGTGAATTACCTTAATTGATTTTCTAATATTGAGCATTCTTGCATCACTGGTATAAATCCCATTTGATCATGATGTGCTATTTTTTGATATGCTATTGAGTCCTGTTAGGTAGAATGTTTTTGTTTTGTTTTTTTTGAAAATTTTATCATGAGGGATTTTGGTCTATAATTTTCTTTCTCAATAGAGTCTTTGTCTGATATTAACCTGGTATCAGGTTAATGCTGACTTTATGGAATGAATTAAGCAGTATTCCTTTTTTCTCTATGTTCTTGAATAGTTTGAGTAGAATTTGTGTCAGCTCATCTCTTAACGTACGGTAAAAATTTCCACTGAAGTCATCTGGGCCTCGGCCTTTTGATGTTTTTTTGTTTTGTTTTTTTAATTAACTTCTTCAATGTCTTCTATTGTTATGAGTTTGTTCAAAATGTCTACCTGTTTGTGTTAGTTTAGGCAGACCGTGTATTCTAGAAATTTGTCCTGTTTTGTTAGGTTTTCAAATTTATTGGTATGCAAGTTTTCATAATATTATGTTATGATCCATTTTATCTCATTCACTGCTGTTGTAACATCTCCCCTCTCATTTCTTATTTTGGTATTTGCATGTTCTCATTCATTTCCTTTTTTAAAATGGCCAGTGGTTTGTCAATTTTATTAATCCTCTGAAAGAACCAACTTTAACTTTTGTTAATTCTATTGTTTTTCTATTTCTTGTTTCATTTATTTTTGTTCTAATCTTTATTATCTCATTTCTTCTGGTGACTGGAGGCTTCTTTTGGTGCTCTTTCTCTAATAGTTCAACTTATAGGGTTAAACTACTGCTTTTGGCCCCTTCCTTTTTGATGTGTGAATTTATTCCTATCTCTCCTCCTCTGACTACTGTGCTTGCTGTGTCTCGAATGTCTGAATGTTTTCATACGTTTGTGTTCATTCTCATTTGATTTGGGAATTTTTAATTTCAGTTTAAATTTCTTCCATTATCTATTCCTTTTTAATAAAGGTGTTATTCAGTTGTATTTTTTTTTTTCTTTTGTTCTTTTGTTGTTGATTTTAAATATTGTAGTGTTGTAAGTGTTGGAGTCCTGGTGTAGCACTGGGGGTTAATGAACTGGACTGCAAGGTTGCTTTGCACCTCAAGGTCAGTGGTTACCATAGTGGTTACCAATCAGGCTGCTAACCTCAGGGTCAGCAGTTCAAAACTACCAGCTGTTCCATGGGAGAAGGATGACACTTTCTGCTTCCATAAAGATTTGCAGCCTCAGGAACCCTGTACAGGATCGCTATGAGCTGGAACTGACTCCACAGCACATAACAACAACGTACTGTTATTGTAGAATCATTGGTTTCTATTTTCAGTACTATTTTAATGTATTTCATGTTCATTAGAAGTTTGGCATTGGGTGCATAAATGTTTATTATGGTTGATTAATCTTTTAATAATTACATAATTGCCTTCTATGTCTCTTTTGATGAATTCTAACCTAAAGTCTATTTTGTCAGTTATTAATATTGTCACTCTTGTTCTTTTTTGTTTACCATTTACTTGGTATATTTGTTTCCATCCTTGGATTTTTAACCTATTTATACATTTGTGTCTAAGGTGTATCTCTTATAGGCAAAATATTGAAGGATCGTATTTTTTTATTCCATTCTACTACTCTGTATCTTGACTGATCAGTGCATTTAAACCATTTCCATTTAATATGCTTACCTTATTGATAGGTATGAATTTACTGCTTTCATTTTGTCATGATTTTTTTTGGGGGGGCGGGGAGGTATTGGCAGTCTCTTTGATCCACTTAATTGTCTGCTCTGAGATCTTTGGGTCTTGAATTTTCTATTCCTTTCATTGTTTTCTTTGTGTTTACTGAACGCTTATGAATTTCTTTTCTTTTTTCTTTTGGTGAGTAACTTTATTGCTTTTCTTTATGTTTACTCTGAGATTTACCTTTGTCTATGTTTAAAAGTCTTCTGTTTCTCGTACCGCCTTGACCTCCTCTCTGTATGGATCCCTATAACTGCACCATTTCTTCCTCCATTTGTTCTACAGTTGTCATCATTCTGAAATTGACATCTCTGGTTCCCAATTTTCAGTGTGTTGCTTTATTTTACTTTCCAGATTTCTTTGCCTGCCTTGCTGTCTCGGTAATGCTGTCATGTTTCTTAATATCAAGAGTTGTTTGGTAACAGTGATTTTCTGTATAAGGTTGTTGTTGTTAAGTGCCTTCGAGTTGGTTCTGACCCATAGTGACTCTGTATATGGTTTCTGAGGAGCGGCTGGTGAGTTTGGACCACTGACCTTGAAGTTCAAACTAACCTTGAGGTCTAGTATGTATCCTACAGCACCACACCAGGTTTTCCTCTGTACAAGGTATTCCCTTTAATATTTCTAACAAGTTTTGCCTGATATTGATAAATTTCTGTTTATCTGGGAATGTCCTAGCTTTGCCATCACATTTTAGAGACAATTTTTCTGCCGATACCATAGCAGCCACCCTGGCCGAACCCCCAAGTCAATGGAGAACAATGTTGCCTGCAACAGTCCCCTCACTGTCAGTGCCCACCTTTGTGGGAGTCCTCTGCAAGGGCACCCACCCACATAGAGGCACACAGGTGTGTGTGGGGCCATACCAAAATTACGACCACTTGTCTGTTAGTTTATTTACTATGGTGGCTTCTAGGTTGTTCTTATACTAGAAGCTATGCCACCAGAACTGTGAATTACAGCAGGGTCACCTATGAAGGCTAGGTTTTAGTGCTGCTTCCAGAATAAGACAGACGAGGAGTTCTGATGTGGCCCTATAGGATAAGCACTGGATCACAAGGTCAGTTTAAGCCACAAGGTCATCAGTTCACCAGCGACTCCTTGGAAACTTTACACAGGATTACTATGAATCAGAACCCAATTGATAACACAAAACAATAACAACAGGAAGAAAGAGAGGCAGACTGCATTTTCTTTCTTTCTTTCTTTCTTTCTTTCTTTTTTCAAGATTATGGACTTTATTAGGGAAGTTAACAGATTTACAATGAAGGACACACCCTTTCAGTCAGGACAATCTCTTCTAAGACTTGTCCACAGGCAAGCTCATTGCCTTTAAAAAAAAAAAAAAAAAAAAAATTATTATGAATAAAGTGATAGTTTACACGGGAGAACATTAGCTTTATATCCATCCTATTGAATTTCATTTCATTGCAATGATTACAATCTTCTCCATGCATCATCAAACAACCTAAGGGTACATCCCACAAGACTGCCCCCCAGCCGTCAGCACACAGCCCTTCTCCCTCCATGAGTCCAGAATCCCCAGTCACTCCATCTCTCCACGTCATCATTTCTGCCTCCATCCCTGGCATCACTGCTTTTCTGGATAGGGTCCTGCACTCCACTCTTCTCCCTTCATGGTCCCAGGGACCTCTGCTCCTGAACTACAAAATCAACCACTCCCTTCCTTTTGTTACAAAATATCTACTTTATATTTCCAACACTCACAGTCAATCCTGATAGCAATTATTCACTATTGAACCACAAGAGTTTATCCCCATCTCCTTTCATCAGCCCTGCCCAGACAGGTTAGCAACCACTCAGTGGAGATTCAAATTTCCTCCACACTTTCTGAAACTAGACTCCCTATTGATAGCTTATAAGCTAGTCACTTCTTGCCTTTGTAGGCCCCCTCCCCTATTTTTGGTAGCCAATATCTACGTTGAGGCAGACTACATTTGAATGTTTGTTTGGTAGTGGTTGTGTGCCACCAAGTCACTCAGAGCTACCATGTATAAGGTTTTCAAGGCTGTAAATATTTATATGAGAAGAAAGCCTCATCTTTCTCCTATGAATTCCTTGTAGATTCCAACTACTAACCTGGTGGTTAGCAGCCCAGCTTGCAATCCACTATACTACTAGTGCTTTGCCATTAAAACCTTATGAATAGCATGGGAACATTGTGAAATATAGTGTTGGAAGATGGAAACATTATGAATATGACCAGAATATTGTCAGAAATAGTGCTGGAAGATGAGCCTTTCAAGTTGGAAGGCACTTAAAATACTTCTCAAAATAGAGTTGACCCCCAGGATAAACAAAGTACTGCTTAAGATGAAAAACAAAATCGGAGGCCTTTCACACCCTGATTTCAAATTTTACTACACGACTATAATGGTCAAAACAGCCTGGTACTAGTACAATGAAAGACACACAGATCAATGGAACAGAATTGAGAATACAGAAATTAAGCCAGCCACATAAAGCCAACTGATTTTTGACAAAGGGCCAAAGTACATTGAGTGGGGAAGACATAGTCTCTTCAACTGATGGTGCAGGCTGAACTGCAAATCAATTCACAAAAGATTGAAACAAGACCTTTACTTCATGCCATATACAAAAACCAACTCAGCATGGATTATAGACCTAAATGTGAATCCCAGAATTATAAAGGTCATCAATGAAAAAATAGGGACAAATATAAGGGCTCTAATCCAGGGCACACACAGACTACCAAACATTGTGGACATTACACAAATAAAAGAAGACAAAACAGATGATTGAGACATTCTAAAAATTAGAAACATATGCATCAAAGGATTTTACTGAAAAAGTAAAAAGGGAGCCCCCAGAATGGGAAAAAATCATTTGCAATAACATATCAGAAAAGGGACTAATTTCTAAAATTTGTAGGAAACTACAACACCTCTACAAGAAAAAGACAAGTCACCCAATTAAAAATTGGGCACAGAACTTGAATAGACACTTCACCAAGGAAGACATTCAGGCAGCCAACAAACATATGAAGAAATGTTCACTATCATTAGCCATTGTTGTTGTTGTTAAGTACTGTTAAGTCCATTCCAACCCATAGCAACCCTGTATAGGGTTTCCAAGGAGCAGCTAGTGAGCTTGAACCACTAACCTTGCAGTTCAAACGACTTTCCAGTCTGACACATTAGCCCACAGGGCCACACCAGGACTCCATCATTAGAAAGATGCAAATAAGAACAACAATTACATATCATTACACACCAGCAATAACAGCAAAGTTAACAGATACAGGGGGTAATAAATGCGGGCGAGGATGTGGAGAGACTGGGACCCTTTTACCTTGCTAGTGGGAATGCAAAATGTCCAACCACTATCAAAAAAAACAGTATGGCACTTCCTCAGAAAGTTGGAAATAGAAATGCCGTATGATCCACCAATTCCTCTACTTGGTATGTAACCACAAGAAATAAGAGTCAAAACACGAGTAGATATATGCACACCAACGTTCATCGCAGCACTATTCACAACAATAAATAGATGGAGACAGCCTTAGTGCCCATCAATGGAAGAATAGATAAACAAACATTGGTAAATACACACAATGGGATATTATTATGCTACCTTGAAGAATAATAAGGAAGCTGTAAGCCACCACATAACACGGATGAACTTGGAAGACGTTATGCTGAGTGAAATTAGTCACAAAAGGACAAATATTGCTTAAGACCATTTTTGTAAAAGCTTAAGAAAAGATACGCATACTAAAAAGGAAAAAAAAAAAAATTCTTTGTTGTTTACCAGTGGGGTTAGGGGATTTGGGGCAGGTGGATGGAAGAGATGGTAGAGTAGCAGAGCACAGGGTAGGGGCCAGACACATCATATTTCACGTGTTGGGGACTGCAATACACAAGAAGGGGGAGGGAGTGGAAGAACAAGATAGATAGGGGAACACTGAAGCAGGTTTGCATGAGCTAAATGAGACAGAGGTAAATAGTGATGAATGCTCAACCTTGGAACAACAGAGCTCTGTGACACAGGGATCAAAGCATAGCCTGAAGAGGGGAAATAATACTAAGATGCTTGACTGTCTTATGAATATTGGTTTCCTTGACTACTATTGTAAAATAGACACTTGAGTGGGATAGAAAGGCATGTTGGGAAACATGGTTACAGAAAGCTTGTAAGCTTGTCTTCAGCCTATAACAGATTATTGTTGTTGTTGTGCACCGTGGAGTCGGTTCCGACTCATAGTAACCCTGAATAGGGTTTCCAAGGCTGTAAATCTTTATGGGAGCAGAAAGCTTCATCTTTCTCCCGTGGAACAGTTTGTAGCTTCAAACTGCTGACCATGAGATTAGCAGCCTGATTTATAACCACTACACTACCCAAGATTGGAATATCTAAAAGGGGTTTTACAACTTGCCCAGTGAAATAGGTCTCTTACAAGAGCCTTTGCAGTGTATAGGACATTAGGTGGAATCCTGAGCCCTATCTAGAACCTTCTGAAGTAGGACATTCCAACTTGAAAGGACAAAGAGACCAATCTGGAACAGCTAGAGTGACAGAAGATACATCTTCAAAGAAAGATCAGCAGGAAAAACCCAAAACAAAAATGGCAGTATGATTGGATAGTACAAGAATAAGTAAGTTGTTTGCCAGGAAGCTATCAAGTCAAGCAATCAAGTCCCTTCAGGACAAACCCCCTTGTAAGACTGAAACTCAAAGGGAACACATGAGCAGGCATGTAAGCTTGCTGGCAACCACATTGTTCGACTGGTGAGTGGAAGAGGGGAAAGACAGCAATGAAGAAATGGGCTAAGTTCAACCATGTTCCATAGACTCCCGTTGACCTGGAGATGAGAGAGAAAAGAACAAGAATTGGTTGGTTCAAAGTCTGGTAAGACCTGGGGACACCTGAGTCTATGGATAAGGATATAGCCACAGAGGGCTAGAGCTGAGAGTGAAGCATTCAGCTGATATGAAGTGAGGGGAGATGCACAAGAACACTCAAACTTGAATATAGTACCCATTTGACCTAGCCTTGATGGAGTGATAATCAGAACTTGACTAGAGGAAGATTAAAAAACAAAACAAAACCAAAAAACCCCACAATTTTTTTATAAAGGAAACTCAAGCAAATTGCTAAAATGTGATGAACTTGACTTATACTCATGAAAGGAGTAGCTCAAAATACCAACAGAGAGGAAACGTGTCTTCACATCAAGTATTAATGTTGTCCCTCTGTATACAGGGTATATAGGAATGGGCAACTTAGACACTGGCTACCTAAAATGAGGGAGTGATAAAGGCATGAAGTGACTGGCTTACAAGGTTTCAAGAGGGAGTTTAGTTAAAGAGTGTGTGTGTGTGGGGGGGCAGGGAAGATAGAATCCCCACTGAATAGTTTTCATCTTGTCTAGATGGGTCTAATAAAAAGAGATGGAGATAACATTCTTATGATTCAATCGTGACTAATTGTTATCATGACTAATTGCGACTGTCACAATTGTAAAGGTAGAAGTTTTGTAACAAAAACAGTGGAGTATTTAAACATATAGTACAGAAACAGAGGACCCTAGGATCATCAAGGGAGAAAAGCACAAGTGGAATGCGGGACCTTTCCCAAAGAAGCAGCGACACCAGAGAAGGAGGCAAAGATGGGAACATGGAGAGCAGAAGCAGCTGAGGACTCTAGATTCATGAAAAGAGAGGGACTGAGAGCTGGCAGCCAGGAGGTAGACTTGCAGAATGTGCCCTTTGATGGTTTAAATAATTATATATGCCTGAGTGTTTTAAAAAAAGAAAAAAGAGCTAAAATGAATAGAGAGCAATACTGCTAACTGATGGTACATGGAGGGGATTATAATTATTGCAATGAAACAAAGTATATAATTTGTTGAATGTAAAACTAATGATCTGCCCTGTAAATTTTAACTGAATTCACATTATGTTATGAATGAGCTTTTGGGACCTTCATTTACAGATGGATCATGACTTAAAATGAGGAGAAACAGTTGCAAACATATATTAATAATGAGAACATGGACCATATTAAGCACAAATCTAGGAAAATTGGAAGCTGTCAAAAATGAAAAGGATTACATAAATATCTTAGCTATTAGTGAGCTGAAATGGACCAGTTTTGGCCATTTTGAATCTGACAATCAAATTATTTCCTATGCGGAGAACGACAAATTCAAGAGGAATAGTGTCATATTCATTACCAAAAATAAATATTTCAAGATGTCTATTAAAGTACAATGCTATCTGTGAAAGAATATTATCTATTCACTTACAAGGAGTCCTGGTTTGGCTATACAGGATAAGCACTGGACTGCAAGGTTGGTTTGAACCACAAAGTAAGCAGTTCAAACTCACCAGCTGCTCATCAGAAACTCTATGCAGGGTCACATAAGTTGGAAAGGACTCTACTGCACTTAACCATGGCAACAAACAATGAAGACCAGTTAATACCACAATTATTAGAATTTATGCACCAACCACTAAAGTCAGTGATGATGACATTTAAGAATTTTACCTAATTCTTCAGTCTGAAATTGATCAAACATGCAATTACTGGTGTTTGGGATGCGATGGTTAGAAACAAAGAGGAAGGATCAGTAACTGAACAATATGACATTGGTGATAAAAATGATGCTGGCGATTGCATGACAGAATTTTTGCAAGACCAATGACATATTCATTTTAAATATCTTCTTTAAACAATATAAAAGGCAACCAGACATATGAACCTCAACAGATGGAATGCACAGTAATACAATTGACTGCATCTGTGGGAAGAGTTTGTGTAAAAGCTCAATATCAGTTGCTTAAACAAGGCCTGGGGCAGATTGTGCAACAGGCCATCAATTGCTTATATGCAAGGTTAGGCTAATGCAGCAAAAAGAATTAAAATAAGTCCACAAAGTGGAAAACAATCACCTTAAACATAGTCCACCTGAATTTACAGAACAGATTTTATGCATGAGACACTAATGATTGAAGACCAGGGAGCTGTGAGATGACATCAAGAACATGATCTAGGAAGATAGCAAAAGATCATTAAAAAGACAGGAAAAGAAACAAAAATCCAAAATGGATATCAGAAGAGTATGAAATTAAGAAATGAGGAGGTAAAAGAGCTCAACAGAAAAATTCAAAGGGCAACTTGAGAAGACAAAGGAACTGCAAAGACTTGGAATTAGGAAGCCAAAAGAAAAGAACACTTTCTGCATCTCTCACAATAAAAGAATGAACAAAAATTTAAGCTTCAACTTGAAATATTCAAGGATTCTATGAGCAAAATTCTGAATAATGCAGAAAACATCAAAAGAAGATGGACAGTATGTACAGTCACTGTACCAAAAATAAATGGTCAGTTTTATCATTGATAAAGAATATATGGTACTGAAGGAAAAAGTCCAAGTGGCACTGAAGGCATTGGCCAAAGAGCAAGGCTTCAGGAATTGATGGAATACACATTAAAGTATTTCAATGAATCAATGGCGTGCTGGAGGCACTCAATCATCTCTGCCAAGAAACTTTGAACACAGCTAACTGGCCAACTGATTGGAAGAGATCCATATTTCTTCCAATTCCAAAGAGAGGTGACCAAAAGAAGGTAGATATTATCAAAAAAATATCATTAATATCACATGCAAGTAAACATTTTCTAAAGATAATTAAAAAATGGCTGCAACAGTATGTCAACAGAGAGTTGACATAATTTCAAGCAGGATACAGAAGAGTACATGGAACTAGGGATATTATTACTAACATCAGATAGACCTTCCTGAAAGCAAATAAAATAAAAAAGGTATTTACTTGTGTTTTACTGACTACATGGATCATGAGAAGCTATGGATAGCATTACTGAGAATAGATAGGCCAAAATGCTTAATTGAGCTCATGAGGAATCTATATGTAGATCAAGAGATAGTTATTTGAACTGATCAAGGGAATACTGAATGGTTTAAAATAAGGAAAGGTGTATTCCATGGTCATATTCTTTTCCCAAATTTATTCAATCTGTATGCTGAACAAATAATCCAAGAAGCTACATTATATGAAATAGAATGTGACAACAGCTTTGGACGAAGACTTGCCAGCAACCTGCGATATACAGATGATGAAATCTTGCTTGCTGGAATTGAAGAAGATTCAAAATACTTAATTGATGAAGAGCAAGGACTATAGCCTTCAGTATGTATTGCATCTCAATATAAAGAAAACAAAAACACATACAACATAAATAGCAACATAATAAATGGAGAAAACCTTGATGCTGTTAAAGACTTCATTTTTCTTGTATCAACCATCAACACTCATGGAAGCAGCAGCCAAGAAACCAAAAAATGTATGGCTAGGGAAAGTTGCTACACAAATTTAAAGTATCAAAGAGCAGAGATATCGGTTTGAGAGCTCAGACACAACTGACACAAGCCTTGGTATTTTAAAAAGTCTCATATGCATGTGAAAGTTGGACAAAGAATAAGGAAGACTGCAGAAGAATTGATGCATCTGAGTTATGGTATTGAACAAGAATACTGAAAGTACCATGGACTGCCAGAAGAATGAACAAATTTATGTTGAAACAAGTGCAGTCAGGATGTTTCTGAGAAATATGGGTGGTGAGACTTCTTCTCTTCTACTTCCGACATGTTATTGGGAGGGACTAGACCTTGGAGAATGACATCATGTTTGGCAATGTGTAGTAGTGGTGGTTGTGTCCACTGAGTTGGTTCTGACTCATAGTGACTCTGTATAGGATTTCCAAAGTTGTAAATCTTTTCCTGAGCAGAAAACCTTATCCTCCAGGGAACGATAAATAGATTCAAACTACTGACCTTGCAGTTAGCAGCCCATCTTATAACCAGGATTGCTGTTGTTGTTGTTAGTTGCCATAGAGTTGGTACTGACTCATAGCAACCCTATGCACAACAGATCCTGGGCCAACCTCACAATTGTTGCCACACTTGAGCCCATTGATGCTACCGCTTTGCCAATCCATCTCGCTGGGGTTCTCCCTCGTTTTCTCTGATCCTCCACCTTACCAAATATGATATCCTTCTCTAGCAACTTGTCCCTCCTAACAATATGTCCCAAGTATGCGAGATGAAATTTTGCCATCCTGGCCTCCAAGGAACACTCTGGCTGCACTTCTTCAAACACAGATCTTTTGGTTCTTTGGGCAGCCCATGGCACTTTCAATATTGGTAATGTGTAGGGTCAGCTAAAAAGAACCCCAATGAGATGAATGGATCCGTAGCAGCAACAATGGGCTCAAGTATAACAATTGTGAGGATCATGCAGGACCAAGCTGTGTTTCATTCTGTTATCCATAGGGTTGTTCTTTTGGGGAACCGGCTTGATGAAAACTAACAATTACAATAATGATTCTTACTCATACTTCCTTTATTTCAGGTGTTTATTTGGTTTTAATTTTTAAAGCTTTTATTGTGACTTGAGTGACAGGTTACATGACAGAACATTGGATTTGTACTCAACTAATTGTATTTTGTTTCATTGCAATGGCAATGATTATAATCCCCTCCGTTGGTTAACAGTATTTGCCTCTGCTCCCTCTTTTTTTTTTTTTAATGTACACAAAAACATGCAGGAATATATAATCATTTAGACAACCAAAGCACACATTTTGTAAATGGGCCTCCTGCCCGCCAGCACACAGCCTTATTCTCTTTTTATGAGTTGAGTCCTCAGCTACTCTTCCTTTCCATGCCATCAATTCTGCCTCTGTCTCTGGTGTCGCTGCTTCTCTGACTAAGATCCCATGTTCTGCTCATGCTCTTCCCTCCTGATGGTCCTAGGGTCCTCTGTTCCTAGAATGTAAAATTAACTACTTCCCCCTTTTAGTTATACATCTTCTACCTTTATAATTGTGATAATCACAATTAGTCATGATAACAATTATTCACTATTGAATGAAAAGAATCCTATCACCATTTCCTTTCACCAGACCCATTAGACAAGATGAAAACTATTTGGTGGGGAGTCTACCTTCCTTCTCTTGCTTTCAAACTAAAATCTCTCTTGAAAACTTTTAAGCCAGCCAATTTGTGCCTTTATAGGCACCCCCACTTTAGGTAGCCAATGTCTAAGTTGTCGATCTCTCTCAACCCTGAGTACTGAGGGGTTAGGCTTGATGTGAAGACTCCATCCTTCTTGGTTGGTATTTTGAGCAACTATATCCATAAGAAAGGTCAAGTTTATCAAATTTTAGCAAGTTACATTTGTTTTCTGTATCAAACTTCTTTATCTTCTTCTGGTAGAGTTCTGATGATCAAGCCTTCCAAGCTAGGTCAAACGGCTAATGTTTGTAAGTTTGGGCATTCTTGTGTGCCTCCCCCTACTTCATTTCAGCTGGATGCTTCACTCTCAGCTCTAGCTCCCAGTGACTAGGTCATTGTCCATAGTCTCAGGAGTTTCCAAGTCTCCCCAAACTTCTGTCCAACCAGCCTTTCTTCTTCTCTCTCTCATCTCAAGGCCTAGAGGAGTCTATGAAACATTGTCGAACTCAGCCCATGTCTTCATTATTGTCTTTCCCACACTTCCACTCACAAGTCAACCAGCATAGTCACCAGCAAATTTACAAGACTGCTTGTGTGTTCCCTTTGATTTATGTATGTTATTCTATTGTCTTTACTGCATGGTTTCTGCCAGGAAATCAGAGCTTAATCTTATTGCTGCCCTTTCGTATGTGATATTTTATTTTTCCCTACCTGTTCTCAAAAATTTTGTTTTGTTTTGTTTTAGAAAGTTTTATTATGATATATATCTTGGTGTCTTTCTTTTGGGGTCTATTCTCTAAGAGATTCTTAAAGATTTTTGGAGGAAAACCCTAATGTCTTTCATGATGTTGTGGAAAGAAATTTAAAAAATTTTTTCTTTTGTTCTTTCTTTCTCTCTCTCTTTCTTTCTCTGTCTCCACCTGATCTGGAATTAGAATCATGTATAAATTATTACTTTTTATAGTGATTGGTGTGGTGCTATGAGCTAATGATTCTGACTGCAAAGTCATTTGAATTGCAAGGTCAGTGGTTCAAACTCAGCAGCTGCTCCTTGGAAACCCTATACAGGGTCACTATGGATCATAATCTATTTGATGGCACTTAACAACATAGGATAAGCTCTGAACTACAAACATGTTCAGCAGTTCAAACCTTCCAGTTGCTCCCCAGAAACCTTATTACAGGCTCACTAAGTGTAGGAACCGACTCGACGGTACTTAACAACAACAACAATCTAACTAATGATTTTTATTCTTACATTTTTATTTTTCTGATTGTTCCTACAACAAATAAGTACCAAAGGATTTGTGTTCTAATTAGCTTCTTCCATCTTCCCTTAGAGGAGCCCTGGTAGTATAATGGATTATGAACTGGGCTACAAACTGGAAAGTCAGTAGTTTGAATCTGTTAGTTACTTCATGGTAGAAAGATAAGGCTTTATGTTCCTGTAAAGACTTACAACCTTGAAAACCTTATACAGGGTTGCTATGACTCAGAACTGATTCACTGTCCTGCAACCACCAACACAAGCACCACCACCTTCTCCCCTTTATTCAATTCTATGTCTATATCCTACCATTGTGCTATACATTTCTGGTATTTTATTGTTACGCTCTTGGATTCCTATTTGCTGTTTTTGTATGTGTCTAATGGTGCGGTGCTGTAGAATAAGCACTGGACTACTCACTACAAGGTTCACAGTTCAAACTATGAATTCAAACTAAATTCCAAAGTTACTCCTTGGAAATCCTATAAAGGGTCACTATGGCACTTAACAACAACAAACTGTCTATTTTGTCGTTTTGTTATTGTATTGTTTTTGTGAATTTTTCTAGACTTTTGTCTGTGTTTTCCTTGTATTTGCCATTGTTTCTCCTGATCTTTTTGAAGCTCCTGTGTATAAGCCATTTGAATTCATTCTTAGTTCCATTACCATTTCTTCCTTAAGAAAATATTCTGTCCCTTCATATATTTTGCTAGAAACATCTTGTCCTGCTTCTTTATATGATTTGATATTTTCTGCAGTCTCTGTGGCATTACAGTTCCAGGTTGGTGTTAGCAGTTACTGTGTTCTCTGAAAGTCAGGACATATCTGCATATCTATTTGTGATTCTGGGAAATGTGTGACTTTGGAGCTTTCGGTTGACTTGGTATGATTTCGTTTCATAAATGGATATGGTGGGCCATGCCCATTACAAGTGTTCTAGTATTAGGCTGGTATGTCTGCCCCAACCAGACTGAGTATACATGGGTTAACAAGTTCTTTTCCTATAGTGAGTGATAAGTGTTGAGTAGTTTGTGTCTCAGATCAGTTCTTAGGTCTATGGGGTCCTTCTGGGTTTGTGCTAATAGTTAGTGCATCCTCTGGAGAGCAGAGCAGGTTGTCTTTGTAGCCCATGGTGACAATACTACCCAAAGGGGTAGGGGAAGCACTTTGTGGGATTACATTAAAAGCATCATACTTGAAGAAAGCAAATGTTCCTTAAAAAGAGAGAAAGAAAGAAAGAAAGAAAAGATCAAAATTGATGTCAGATGAGACTCTGAAACCTTCTGTTGAATGTAGAGAAGATAAAGTGATTGGAATAAATTATTAAATGACACAGGAATCATCAAAAAAAGGAAATACAGAGTCACTGTACCAAAAAGAATTGTCAATGTTCAACCATTTCAAGAAGTGACTTATGATCAAGAATAAATAGTATTGAAGGAAGAAGTCCAAGCTGTACCAAAACTTTAGTGAAAAACAAGGCTACAGGAATTGATGGAATAAAAAAAATACAAAAACAAAAAAACAAATACAAATGTTTCAGCAAACTTATGCTAAATTTGTAACTTTTCAGAAAAATATTATTCTTAAAGTATCCGTAAGTTTACTCCTATAATTATAGTCTATGACTTTGTGTTTCTTTCTAGCTTAGAGTCAATGATTCTAGTATTTTGGGATCAGGCAGTTACTATCATGTTCAGTTTTTTTTCATGTTTATTTTTTTTTAATGTTCTACTTACTTTATCAACCCATTGTCCTAAACTTTATCATGTATTTTTTCTGCAAAAATCTTCTCCACTTCTCTGTTATCCTTTGATTAAACCCAATGATACTTAGTTTGTTTCATTGTAATATTCTTGAGGAAAAATGATCAAATCTACACATAGAATTCCTGATGTTGAAGCTTTGAGCTTATGTGTAATAAATGACAAAATAATGTGTTTAGTCGGCTTTCTACTTAACATTTTGAAGAGTTCCAATATTTGGCAGAAAAAGAAATGCCACTGAGAACTGTCCATTCCATGATTAACTCCTTCTGGTAGAATGCCAAACAAAAGAATCAAGTATATTTCTACATCAGCAGTTTCCTAAAGTTGAAAGCTGTGGCGTGTACCAATTTGGTCATCATTTTATCTGTATGAAACGTATTTGTGTTAATTGTAACAGTAGTAATTTGAAGAAGCAGATGAAAATAAGAGAGTCTCCTTTTTTCTCCATATAAGTATTGATTTCCCCCCCCTTTAAAGTAAATAAGATATTTTGTTAGAAAGAAATTCTACTTTAAAGAAAAATAGAAGAAGGTTTTGAAACCTTCAAAGGAAGACCTTATAAAATGAGCTGTGAAGAAAGGCACAAGCTCAGCAAATAGTTTCCTGCCATAAAGACAGTCCTCTCATAAGAAAAATTCTGTAGGTTTAGATAGAAGAGCTTTTGTCTTAAGTCTTCATATTACGAAAGCAATCCATTTTTTTTTTTTAATCTTACAGCCTTCTTTTCATCTCAGGTAGATACAAGTTGATTTAATATGCTACCATCATTTGAATATACACATTATAATCTCCAGTATGCCAATTTTATCCATTAAGTATATGAAAACTGTGGGAAAAATTTAAAATAGGGAAATTGCAAAAAAATAAAAAGAAATAAAACATTTATGCAAACTATTGTGTTATTTCTTGTAAAACAGCTGTTTATTTACATCCTTATTTTGTTCAACAAACATTTATTGAGTACATACTGTATTATTAGTACAGTATTAGGTACTTATTTACCTTGCTGTGTAAGCAAAAGTATTAATCAAAAGTGATAATTTTTAAAAAGGCAGATGTGACTTGCATTCTCAAGCAAAGGCCATATCCGTAGGTAGGGTGCTATGTTGCTCTTCTAGAGGTGGTAGATTCACTAGAGTTAGGCTGCGGCTTTAAGAGAATTTCCTTTAGTTACAAATTTGCTTTCTCATGTCTCCACAAGGTTCTTTATCTGCAGTAAAACACTTATTTTATTACATCCATATTTGCCTGAAAAAAAGCAGATGTTTCCAATACTGTTATTGGATAAATTTTGGCTAAATACAGCCAAAACAAATCTTGCCATTGATCTCTTTGAACTTGTGGGTAAAGATTACAGTGCTCTGGGACTTATATTCCTGGTATGAGCTCATTGTTCAGAGTATGTTACGTCCTTTAGAGGCACAAAACACCATATGGTGTGCAGAGAAGGTGCTTGAAGGAACAACATGCAGCCAGTCAGTGTTTCTCTGATTTTAATAGTCTGAGTTTAAGAGTCTCTGGAGGAGACTTAAAAACAGATTCCTAGGTCTCTAGAAACTACCAAATCATGATCTCAAGGGGAAGAACCATGAATATTAATTTTTACAGGTTCCCCAGCTCTGTTTGTTTTTTATGATTAGGCATATTTGTGAAGCACTAGTGCAAAGAAACCTAGTAAGTTGTCTTAATTATTTTCTGGTGAGAGTACAGTTATAAATAAAAAATTTAAAGCCTATAAGAGTTGGTGTACTTTCTATCTGCAGGATCAGATAAGACCTTAGTGATCTCAGCAGAAATTTAGCAGCTTGAGTGTGAGGTAAAAATCTGTATTTTTTCAAGTTCCCTATGAAATAAACAATTAATAAGCATTGCATATTTGCAAGAACAAGGGTTTGGAGCCAACCAGATATGTGGTTATAGGCGTGGGTCACCCAGGGATTTAATAAAGAAGCAATCCATTTAAGTTTGCTGAAAGAACTTAAAATACATCTTCCTTGTACTGTGATCTACATGAAATAAGGTAGTTTCTGGATAACTGTATTACTATTTTACTTTACTAAAACTAAAAAAAAAAAAAAAAAGTTATAGACTTTAAAAAATCATTTTGGGAGATACAAATAGAAACTTCCTTATCACATATCTAGAAATAATATATACTGCAATCAATGATGTTCTGCTATATACCATTATAATGTAAGAAAATTGGGCATTTCCAAAAGGAAGTAAATCCAAAGTCCCCAGCCCACTCTGAATAGAGTATTCAATATATATATATATATATATATATATTTAATAGAGATATAATTTGCTTACAAGCTATGTACTTCTTAACAAAACTACCTTTGTATGTAAATACTGCTGTTGCTGTTGTTAAGTGCCATGGAGTCAGTTCCGACTCATAACAACCCTGTATAGAGTTTCTGAGGAGCAGCTGGTCAGTTTGAACTGTCAGCTTTCCAGTTCAAACTGATCTTGAGGTCGAGTGCTTATCCTATGGGGCCACACCATTAGTTTTAATAATTTCTTCTTTTAAAATAGTTATCTAGACTCACATCGTTGGTTTAATATTAAGTCTATCATAGGTGGTTATTCCCAAGTGCATCATATAAAATAACACTTATACATTTTGAAAAGTATTTATTACCTCCCATATGTACTTTATAGTTCCAATTATGCGTGGCTTTACAAAGCTTAATACCTTTGTTGTTATTCCTGCTATTACAGCCTATACTTTTCATCATCTTTACCATTTTGTTATTTTCCTAGAACTGTATTAAATCTGCCAAAGTCTTAAAAACTATTTATTGAGGTTGTCTTAAGTGTCAGACACTATGGTAAGGCCTTGAGATAGCATGATGAATGAAACAAGAAGATACCTTCTTGATGATGCTTCAAAATGAGAAAAGTATTCTATGTATGGAAATTATTTGTTTTTTAATATGTCTGAAAAGGGTTGGCATCATAGCATTTAGAAAAAGATTCTTTAAACATCAGCATATTACACCCACATGCACCACCTTGCAGTTGCCCAGACTGGACTTGAAAAATTCCTCTGAATAAGAATTCCTCAATTTAGAAAATTTCATCTGTCACAAAATTATACTCAAGCATGAGTCAAGATTGATGTTCTTATAATTTGATCAATGGCAATAATTACTACTATTAGGTAGCATGGTGTAGGCCTATTACCTGTTTGATGATTTTTATGACATTTGTACATGTCTCACAAGCATCTACTAGCTTCACTTTTCAGATGGTGAAGACTAGATTTTAACCTTTTTTTAATTTATTGTGATTGTTAATATATCTTCATTTGCTTCGTTCATCTTAATTTTGCATTAACCAATGACTACATTTTATCTCTTACTTTCTAATTTAAGCTGGCATAGTTGCATTTTATCATTTATATCTCCCTCTTTACTTATTTGAAAGTTTTGAGCATCAAGGGGACATTCTGGCTACACTTCTTAGACTTGTTTGCTCTTCATATAGGCCAGCTTTTCAGATTATTTGTTCAGCATACAGATTGAATAAGTATGGTGAAAGGATACAACCCTTCTTTACAGCTTTCCTAATTTTGTATCACTCAGTATCCCCTTGTTCTGTTCAAACAACTGTCTCTTGGTCTATGTGCAGGTTCTTCACGAGCACTATTAAATTTCTGGCACTCCATTCTTCAAAATGTTATCCATAGTTTGTTCTGGTCCACACAATTGAATGATTTTGTGTAGTCAATAAAACACGAGTGAACATCTTTCTAGTGTTCTTTGCTTTCAGTCAAGGTCTATATATATGAAGGTAGTTATGATGCCTTTAGTTCCACATCCTTTTCTGAATCTGGCTTGAATTTCTGGAAGTTCCCCATTGATGTACTTCTGCAATCATTTTTTAATTATCTTCAGCAGTATTTTACTTGCATGTGATATCAATGATATTTTCCAATAATTTCTGCATTCTGTGGTGTCAGCTTTCTTGGAATGGGAACACATATTGATCTCTTCCAGTCTGTTCCAAATTTTTTGGCAGAGGCAAATAAGTGCATCCAGAACTGCATCAGTATGTTGAAATATTTCAATTGGCATTCTGTCAATTCCTGGGGCCTTGTTTTTCACGAATGCCTAAATGCAGTTTGGGATTCTTTTCTCTGATATCATCAGTTCTTGATCAAATGATATCTCTTGCAATGGTTGAACATGATTGTTTTTAGTACACTGACTGGATTTCTTCCATCTTCTTTTTGAGTCTGACACATAAATATATGTTGTTGTTGTTGTTTTTTACTTTTTTAAATTTAAGGTTTTTATTGTCAATTGAATGAAAGTTTATAGGGCACATCATCAGTTTCACATTCAAAATTCATATAACTTGTTTCATTACATTGTTTATAATCCCCTCCATATACCATCAGTTAAAGGTATTTCTCTCTATCCACTTTAGCTTTTTAAAAAACACACAAACAAAAAAACCCACTCAGGCATATATAAT
>NW_006408703.1:2965108-2968618 GCF_000296735.1 Chrysochloris asiatica
ACTAGTTCTAGCTTCTATCTCTTCAATTCTATTCCTTTGCCCTTTCAATGTATTGTCCATTTCTGATATTCTATTCTTAATCATTTGGACCTCTTTCTGTAGGTTTTGAATTGTTTCCAATGCTCTATCTATCTTATTTGATTGTTCCTTAGCACTTTCCTGACACTTCCATCTTCTTTTGATACTTCCTACATAGTACAACATTTTACCTATTTTGTTAATACTATGGTTATTAGGTGTTGTCAAGTCAGTTCGTACTCATAGAAACCTATGTACAAGAGAACAAAACACTATGCAGTCCTGTGCCAGCCTCACAATTGTAAAATTTGAGCCCACTGCCTCTGACACTATGTCAATTCCTCTCATTGGGTATATTCTACTTTTTAGTGAGCCTCCACTTTACCAAGCATGATGTCCTTGTTCTGGGACAGGTTCCTCCTGTTAACATATCAGAAGTATGAGAGATAATGTCTTACCATCCTGGTTTGTAAGGTGTATTTTAACTGTACTTCTTCCAAGATAGTTTTTACTTTGCTCTTCAGGCAGCCAGTGGTACTTTTAATATTCTTCTCCAATATCATACTTCAAATGCCTCCATTATTTTCCTTCTTCCTTATTCATTATCCAACTTCTACATGCATATGTCCAACTTTCACATGCATAAGAGGTGATTGAAGATACCATGGCTTGGGTCTGCGCCACCTTAGACTACAAACTCAGAGGTTTATTCTTTAGCACTTTAAAGAGAACTATTGCAGCAGGTGTCCCTAATGCATTACATCATTTGATTTTTTGACTGCTGCCTCCATGAGTGTTGATTGTGGTTCAAATAAAAATGAAGCCTTTGGTAACTTCAAACTTTTTTCAATTTATCATGAAATTATTTATTAGTCTAGTTGTGAGGATTTTTATTTTCTTTTTATTGAGCTGCAATTGCAATCCATACTAAGTATTTTAAGCCTTCCAAAAAGCAAGGCTGTGTCATCTGCATATTGCTGGTTGTTAGTGAGTCTTCCTCCAATCTTGATGCCTCATTTTTATTTATATAACTCAACTTCTTGAATTATTTCCTCAGCATACATATTGAATAATTGCAGTGAGAGGACACAACCCTGGTACACACCTTTCCTGATTCAAAACCATTCAGTGCTACTTGTTCTGTTCAAAAGACACCATTGTTCTATGTACAGGTGCCTCGTGAGCATAAGTAAGTGGTATATACTCAAATTCATATTTTGGCTTCTGTGGACTTTCTAAATTATCTTCAGCTTTCACACGGACATGCATATGAATATTTGTTAATCTATTCCAGTCTACCCCTGGTCTTGCTTTGGCTGATAATATTAAACATCTCCACTGTCTGTTCCTACGGATGTACTCAACTAGATTCCTGTGTATTCCCTTGAGTGAGTTCCATGTGTTGTTGCTGAAAAAAGATATTTGCAATGAATAAGTGGTTGGTCTTTAAAAATTCTATCATGCAATCACCAGCATCATTTCTATCACTAAGGCTGTATTTTAGGTCTACTGATCCTTTCTTTGTTTCCAACGTTCACATTCCAATCACCAGTAATTATTAAAACATCTTGCTTCATAATTGATCAATTTCTGACTTACAAAGTTGGTAGAATTCTTGAATTTCATCATCACTGTCTTTAATGGTTGGTGCATAAATTAGAATAATACTGGTATTAACTGGTCTTATAGACATATGGATATTTTCCTATCACAGACAGCATTGTACATCAATATAGATCTTGAAGTGTTTTTGAAAATGATGTGGCACCATTCCTCTTCAGTTTGATATTCTCAGCAAACTATAGGACTGTCAGATTCAAAATGGCTAATACCCTTCCATTGTGCTCACTAATGCTATGTGGAGTCCTGGTGTGGCACTGTGGGCTAAAGTCAGACTGCAAAGTCATTTGAATTGCAAAGTCGGTGGTTCAAGCTCATCAGCTGCTCCTTGGAAACCCTATACAGGGTTGCTAAGGGTTGGAATCCACTCAACAGCACTTGACAATAATGCCTTTATGTGTTCCATTTAATTTTTTTCAAAGTCGAAATTTCCTGGATTCATACTTCATATTAATAATGTCCCAATTGTGGCACTGTGGGTTAATGCGTCAGACTGCAAATCCATTTGAACTGCAAGGTCAGTGGTTCAAGCTCACCAGTTACTCCTCAGAAACCCTATATAGGGTTGCTATGATTGGGAACTGACTCAACAGCACTGAACAACAACAACAATTACTAATGATTGTTTACAGCTGTTTTTCCTCATGTTGCCTAGAAACTCTTTCAATATTTTAACCCAGGGCTGGAATTTTTTTCTTCAGTTATTTCACCTTGAGAAATACTGAGCATATTCTTCCCTTTTGGTTTTTAGCTCCAGGTCTTTGCCCATTTCACTATAATAATTTTCTTTTTTTTTTCTAAAGCTGCCTTTTGAAATCATCTGTTCATATCTTTTTCTTCATTATTTCTTACATTAGCTTCAGCTCCTCTGATAGCATAGTGAATTACAAGCTGGGCTGATAATGGAAAGATCAGCAGTTTGAATTTCATCTGGTGAGGTCCACATGTATAGTTGGTGTAAATGTTGTAAAAAAGGTATTTGCCATGAATAAATCAATGGTCTTACAAAATTTTGTCTTGCTCTCTCCAGCATTATTTCTATCACCAAGGTCATATTTGTCAACTCCTGATCCAAATCACTCTTTGTTTCTCACTTTCTCATTCTGTTGTTGTTATTAAGTGTTGTTGAGTTGGTTCTACCTTATAACAAACCAGTATAGGATTACCAAGGAATAACTGGTGGGCTTGAACAGCTAATATTGTGGTTACCAGTGTAATGATTATCCTACAGCACCATACCAGGACTCCATGGATATGCTTAATTAAAAAAATATAAATTAACTACAAAATTCATGGTCTATATTTTACCCCCATTAATATTTTCTTACAACATATTTTATGTCACCACTTCTCAGGGTGCATTTAAAAAAAATCTGTCACTTATTTTATTTAGAAATTCATTGGTCCACTTTTTTTATTCAGTCTTGTTTCTTGTGTTTAACTACTTTTTTTCTAGTTTTAATTTTATTCTTGCTTATTTCTTCATCCTTACTTGGTGGTTCATTCAGGAAGAGCCTGTGACTACAAATATGCCCATTCTTTTATGTTTGAAAATGAACTTATTTTATCTTTAATCTTGAATAACAATTAATTGAGTTTAAACCATTAAAGATATTTTCTTTTTGTATTGTTTTGTTTTGTTAACATTTATTACTGTTGGTGAAATGTGTGCCATTGTTATCATTGTAATGCCTGTGTAGTAAAAATGACTTCCTCCACTTTGGTTGTTGTTTTTAGATGCCATCGAGTCAGCACCAACTCATAGCAACACTATGCACAAGCACAAAAGAACAAAACACTGCCCAGTCCTGGGCTAACCTCACAATCATTGCCACACTTGAGTCCATTGATGCTGCCACTTTGCCAATCCAT
>NW_006408703.1:2969628-2976212 GCF_000296735.1 Chrysochloris asiatica
GTCAATGTATGCTTGCAGCCATGTGTGTATTACCTTTAGTGAAACTTTATTCACATGGGATATCAAAAATATTGTCTGATGATTTCTGCATTCTGCTGGGTCACCTCTCATTGGAATGGGCACAAATACAATCTCTTCTAATCAGTTCCAATTTTCTTGGCATAGAACAGTGCGTGCCTCCTGTGCCACCTCACTTTCTTGAAATATTTCCATTTTTATTCCATCGATTCCTGGTGCCTTGTTCTTTGCCAATTCCTGCAATGCATCTTGGACTTCTTCGTTCAGTATCATTTGCTCTTGATCATATGCTACCTCTTGAAAAAGTTGGATATCAGCCATTTCCTTTTGGTACAGTGATTCTGTGTATTCCTTCCATCTTCTTTTGATGCTTTCTGAATATTTCAATAATTTGCCCAGATAATCCTTCATTAATGAAAGTGGAGGCTCGAATTTTTCTTCAGTTCCCTCAGCTTGAGAAATTCTGAGCATGTTTTTCCCTTTTGGTTTTCTGACTCCAGATCTTTGCACATTTTTTTGTAATATTTGACTTTGTCTTCTCAGGCTGATCATTGAAATTTTTTTCTTCAGTTCTTGTACCTCCTTATTTCTTCCATTTGCTTTAGCATCTCTATGCTGGAAAGCAAGTTTCAGTGTTTCTTCTGACATCTATTTTGATCTTTTCTTTCTTTCTTTTTTGTAGTGGGTTACTCTTTTTTTTTTTTTTTTACTTCCCTCTTCTTTCTTCTTCTAGTTGGGTTCTGATCATGCAGCCATCAAAGCCAGGTCAAGTGGGTGCTATCTGCAAGTAATCGTCTTCTTCTGCTTCTCTTCTCACTTCATATCAGCTGGACGTTTCATTCTCCATTCTACCCTTCTGTGGCCATATCACTGCCTCTGGACCCAGGAGTCCCCAGGTCTTGCTGTAACTGCTGACCATCTAGGTCTCCTCCCAGGTTTTATTGAATGTGGTCAGACTTAGATCCCAACTTCATTGCTGTTTCCCCCCCCTTCCCCTTATCGGTGACCAACGTGATCACTAGCCAGACCACATGCCTGCTTGTGTATTCCCCTTGAGTCTTAGTCTTGGAAGGGAGTTTGCTCTGAGGGGACTGGACCACTTGCCTTGATGGCTCCTGGGTGAACAGCTTACTTGTTCTTGTAACAATCAATCATACTGCCATTATTGTTGCTATTTTTCCAGCTGGTCTTTCTTCATGAAGTATCTTATATTCTTCTAGCTGCTCCAGGTTGGTCTACTTGTCTTTTCCAGTGGAAATTTCCCACCTCAGTCAATTCTGGATTGGATTCTGGTTTCCACCTATGGTCTTATGTAATGTACAAGCTCCACAGGAGGTCTCTTTCACTGGACAATTTCTAGCCCCCTTTAAAGTATTCCAATAAGTTATAGACTGAAGACAGATTTACAAGCTTTCTATTGTGATGTTTCTGGCTATTCCTTCCCCCCAGCCCCCTCAAGTGTCTATTTCACAATGGTAGGCAAGGGAAACCAAAATTCAAAAGACAGCCAAGCATCTTAACATTATTCCTTCTTTTACCCTTTCAAACCATGCCTCAATCTTTGTAACCCAAAGCTCTGTTATTCCAAGGTTGTGCATACATCGTCATTTACCTCTGTGCCATGTAGCCCATGCAAACGTGCCTAACTGTTTTCCCATCCACCTAGTTCTTCTATTTCTCTCCCCCTCCTTGTGTATTGCCCGCCACTCCTTCCTCCCCCACCAGCACCCAAGATTTCCTGTGTCTATTCCTTACCCTGTGCTCTATCTTCCCTCCCCTCATCTCACCCCATACATACGGATGATCAGCAATTATATATATAGTTGTTTTTTGTTTTTCTTCTTTTGGGTGGGTTCTTTTTCTTAATCTTTTACAAAAATGATCTTATTCAGTATTTCTCCTTTTTTGACTGACTAATTTCACTCAGCTTAATGTCCTCAAGGTTCATTCATGTTCTGTGGCCGCTTGCAGCTTCCTTGTTGTTCTCCAAGGTAACATGATATTCCATTGTGTGTATGTACCACAGTTTGTTTATTCATTCTTCAATTGATGAGTATAGGCTGTCTCCATCTTTTTGCTATTGTAAATAGTGCTGCTATGAACATTGGTGTGCATATATCTACTTGTGTTATGGCTTGTATTTCTTGTGGGTAAATACCAAGTAGAGGAATTGCTAGATCATAAGGTATTTCAATTTCCAACCTTCTGAGGAAGCGCCATATTGCTTTCCAGAGTGGTTGGACCATTTTGCAATCCCACCAACAATGTAGGAGGGTCCAGTCTCTCCGCATCTTCACCAGCATTTATTGTCCTCTACTTTTTTTATCTTTGCTGTTATTGCTGGTGTGAGATGATATCTCATTGTTGTTTTAATTTGCATCTCTCTGATGGCTAGTGATCGTGAACATTTCTTCATATGCTAGATGGCTTCCCGGATCTCCTCCTTGGTGAAGTGTCTATTCATGTCTTGTATCCATTTTTTAATTGATTTATTTGTCCTTTTCTTGTAGAGGTGTTGCAATTTCCTATGTATTTTAGAAATGAATCCCTTATCTGATGTGTCATTGCAGAATATTTGTTACCATTCTGTGGGTTCCCTTTTTACTCTTTTGGTGAATTCTTCTGATGCACATAAGTTTTAATTTTTAATATGTCCTAATCATCTATTATGTCTACTTTTGTTTGTGTAATTTTCAAAATGTTTGGTAGTCTGTGTATGCCCTGAATTAGAGCCCTCACATTTGTCCCTATCTTTTCATTGATGATCTTCATAATTTTGGGATTCATATTTAGGTCTTTAATCCATGCTGAGTTTGTTTTTGTATAGAGCATGAGGTAAAGGTCTTATTTCAATCTTTTGCATATTGCTTTCTAGTTGTGCAAGCACCATTTGTTAAAAAGACTATCTCCTCCCTATGCAATATATTTAGGCATTTTGTCGAAATTCAGTTGGCTTTATGTGGATGGGTTTATTTCTAGATTCTCAATTCTGTTTCATTGATCAATGTATCTTTCATTGTACCAGTACCAGGCTGTTTTGACCACTGTAGCCATGTAGTAAATTTTGAAATCGGGGAGTGAGAGACCTCCAACCTTGTTCTTCTTCTTAATCAGTGCTTTGCTTATCCTGGTTCTCTTTCCTTTCCATATAAAGTTTGTAATTGTTTTTTTCCATCTTTTTGAAGAATATCATTGGAATCTGGATTGGGGTTGCATTATATGTGTAAGTTTCCTTGGACAGTACTGACATTTTCATAATATGAGTCTGCCTAGAAGGAGCTCTGGTAGCGTAGGGGTTACGAATTGGGCTGCGAACCGGAAGGTCAGCAGTTCGAAACTACCAGCTGCTCTGCGGGAGAAAGATGAGGCGATCTGCTCCCGTAAAGATTTACAGCCTCGGAAACCCTATTCAGGGTCGCTATGGGTCGAAACCGACTCGACGGCACTTAACAACAACAACAACATCCAGAAACATGGTATGTTCTTCCATTTCTGTAAGTCTCTTTTGGTTTCTTGTAGTAGTGTTTTGTAATTTTCTTTTTATAAGTCCATTATTTCTCTGGTTATGTTTATTCCTAAATATTTCACCCTTTTGGTGGGTATTGTAAATGGCATTACTTGCCTAATGTTCTTTTCAGCTCTGTCATTGTTACTATAGAGGAATCCAATTGATTTTTGTATGTTGGTCTTATACCCTGCCACTTTGCTGAATCTTCCAAAGATGTCAAGTAGTTTTTTTACTGAGTCTTTGGGGTTTTCCATGTATAGGATCATATCGTCTGCAAATAGAGAGAGTTTTAATTCCTTTTTGCCAATTTGGATGCCTTTAATTTCTCTATCATGCCGTATAGCTCTGGTTAAGACTTTCAAAACAATACTGAATAGGAGTGGTGACAAAGGGCATCCTTGTCAGTTTCCCATTCACAGAGGGAAAGCTTTCAGTTTCTCTCCATTGAGAGTGATGTAGGCTGTTGGTTATGTATCTATGTTCTTGATTACGTTGAGGAATTTCTCTTTAATTCCTAGTTTGTTGAGTGTTTTTATCAGGAATGGATGTTGGATTTTGTCAAATGCCTTTTCTGCATCAATCGATATAATCATGTGGTTCTTTTCCTTTTTCTTATTTATATGGTGGATTACATTGATTGTTTTTCTAATATTGAATCATCCCTGCATCCCTTTATGAAACCCACTTGGTCATGATGTATTATTTTTTTGATGTGGTGCTGGATTCTCTTGGCTAGGATTTTGTTGAGAATTTTTGCCTCTATGTTCATGAGGAATATTTGTCTATAATTTTCTTTATTAGTGATGTCCTTGCCTGGTTTTGGTTTGAGGGTTATGCTTGCTTCATAAAAAAAATTATAAAGTTTTACATCCTCTTCTATATTCTGGAATAATTTGAGTAGAATTGGTGACAGTTCTTCCCTGAATGCTTGTTAGAACTCACCTGTGAAGCCATCTGGGCTTGGACTTCTTTTGGTTTGGAGTTTTTTGATGATCTGATCAATTTATTTTTTTGTTATGGGTCTGTTCAAGTTTTCTACTTCACCCTGAGTAAGTTTAGGTAGGTCGTGTTTTTCTAAAAATGTATCGATCTCTTCTAAGTTTTCAAATTTCTTGGAGTACAACTCTTCATAGTATTCTGTTATTATCCTTTTGATTTCCTTTGATTCTGTTGTGGAATTGCCCATGTGTTTTCTAATGCAAGTTATTTTGTTAGTTTTGCCAATGTTTAGCAATTTTATTTATCCTTTCAAAGAACCAGCTTCTTGTCCTGTTGATTCTTTCTATAGTTATTCGGTTTTCTATCTCATTTATTTCTGCTATGATCTTTATTATTTCTTTTCTCTTGGTGACTGTAAGTTCCCTCTGTTGGTCTGTTTCTAAGTGTTGGAGATGGTGTGTTAATGTGTTAACTTTGGTTCTTTCTGGATGTGTGCCTTTACTGCAATAAACTGTCCTCTCAGCACTGCTTTCTCTGTGTTCCAAAGATTTTGTTGTGTTTTTGTTTTTTTTATTCTCATTTTTTTTTCTAGGAAGTTTGTGAATTCACATTTAATTTCTTATTTTACCCAGTCACTTTTCAGCAGGGTATTATTCAGTTTCATGTATTCGACTTTATTTCCTTGGTCTTCTTATTGTTGATTTCTATTTTTTTTTACATTGCGGTTTGAAAAGATGCTTTGTAGTATTTTGATGTTTGTAAATTTATGGAGGTTTGCTTTGTGACCTAGCACATGGCCAATTCTGGAGAATGTTCCATGTGCACTGGAGAAGAATGTATGTTGTGCTGTTGTTGGGTGAATGTTCTGTACACATCTATGAGGTCAAGTTGGTTGACTGTATTGTTTAGTTCCTCTAACTTTGTCAAATTTCTTTCTAGTTGTTCTGTCCCATTTTGAAAGTGTCATATTAAAATCTCCCACTACAATTGTAGATTTATCTCTTTCTTCAGTTCTAGTAAGGTTTGCTTCATATATCTTGGTGCTCTTTCATTGGGAGCGTAGAAATTTATTATAATTATGTCGTCTTGCTCAATTGACCCTTTGATTATGAGATAGTGTCCTTCTTGATCTCTTATGCTGGTTTTTGTCTTAAAGTTTACTTTATCAGAGATTAGTATTGCCACGCCTGCTTGTTTATTGTTGGAGTTAGCTTGGTATATTTTTTTCCATCCTTTAGCTTTTAGTCTGTTTTTGTCTTTGTATGTAAGATATGTCTCTTGCAGGAAGCATATTGAAGGGTCTTGTTTTCTTATCCATTCTGCCAGTCTCTCCCTCTTCACTGGTGCATTTAATCCATTGACATTCAATGTAATTATAGATAGGTATGAATTAATTCCTGCCATTATGTTAATTTTTGGTAGTGCTGTTTGGTCCTTTGTTCTGCATGCCTTCTTGGGCTGAATTTGTGTTTTTTGAGCTATTTCTTGTCAGTTTCTTCTAAGTTTTCATGTTTGCTTGTTCTGCTTGGAAGTTCATTTTCATGGGAAGTTGTGAAGTAGTAACTTTTGAAGTGTTGGATTGGTTTTGATAAACTCTCTTAGTTTCTCTTTATCCTGGAATGCTATGATTGCACCATCGTATTTGATTGATAGTTTTGCTGGATAGATGACTCTTGTTGGCAGTTTTTTTTTTTTCTTTTAGGGTTTTGTATATGTCTCCCCATTGCCTTCTTGTCTGCTTGGTTTGTGCTGAATAGTCAGAGCTTAATCTGTTTTGTTTGCCTTTGTGAGTGACAATTCTCTTCTCCCTGACTGGTTTTAGGATACCCTGTCTTTGATTTTAGCGAGCTTGATTATTATATGTCTTAGTGACTTTCTTTTGGGGTGTATTCTTCCTGGGGTACATTCAGCTTCTTGAACATTTATTTTCTCATCTTTCCAGATGTTAGGGGAATTTTCTTCTAGAAGCTCTTCAACTATCTTCCTTGTGGAATTCTCTGATTCATCCTGTTCCAGAATGTGCTGGGGACAGCATACGCAGACCCTGGGTTGATCAGTGGCAGCCCCATTGAACCACCTCTGAATATAATCAGTTTAACCCAGATGCTCTTCTTCCTCC
>NW_006408703.1:2976527-3054269 GCF_000296735.1 Chrysochloris asiatica
TTTGTGACATCCTCCCTGAGTGAATTACATCCTTCCTTTGTAACAAATCCCTCCCTAAAAAAGAGAATAAAAGGCTGAGGTAGAGTGAATTCTGCAAGGAATGCTGTGCAATGTTGGGCAATGTTAGGCAATATGTTTGCAGATCTGTCTACCTGCCAGCTTGCATCATATCTGTGTGTCTGTCTTTTTTGTATATAGTTCGTCTCTCTCTTTCTCTATCACTTTTGCCGCCAGATCTCCCTTCTTCGTGACACCCCCCACTTCCTTATTGAGGCGGGACCCCGACATAGGACCTCGACAAGAATGCCAATAATTCTTAAGTTCTTCCTTTTCATGTTATCCAGCATGATTCTTAGACTCTCTTCAGATTTTTTTTTTTTTTTTTTTCATTTTTTCTGTTTGCTTTTCTAGCTTAGCAGTATTGAGAGATTTGTCTTCCAGCTCACTAGTTCTGGCTCCCATCTCTTCTATTCTGCTCATATCCCCTTTCAGTGTATTGTACATTTCTGATATTTTATTATTAATTATCTGGGCCTCTTTTTGCAGGTTTTGAATTGTTTCCAATGCTGTATCAGTCTTGTTTGATTGCTCTTGTGGTACTTTCCTGACTTCTTTCTTGTGTTCCTCCACCCCTTTTTGGAGCATTTGAATTTGTTTCCATATCATTCTTCTGAATTCTTTCTCAGGCAAATCCAAAACCTGTTCTTCCTCTTCTGGGGAGCCTTTGTTTGTCTCTAGCACATTTGTCTCAGTTACTCGTTTCTGTTTTTGGACATGTTTTGAGATTGTTTGTTGTGTTTGAGAACTTTTGTTTGTTATTTCCAGTAGTTATGGGGGATTTTTAGTGCTTAAATGGATATTTGTTGTTGTGTTATTAAACTTAATGTGTGTCTCTTGGTAGATATGATCAGGAGATAGGCTTTCTTTTTTGCATGTAATATTTAGCAGCTGTTATTGGCTCTTGCCTTAATGGTGAAATATTATGAGGTATCCTTGTATTATGACCATGATTGCTGACTCTTCTTGGGTAATATAGGGAGAAAAAGCTCTCACCTCCAGGAAAAATGTGTGATCAAAAGGCCCAAAAGCAGAAGCAATATAAAAGCAGAGACAAGAACTTCCACTTTGAAACAAAAATAAAACTGCGGCCGACTGTCCAGTCGCGTTGCTACACAGGCGGTTTATGTTCATTGTAGAAGCCTCCAGTAGTGGGTAGATGAGTCCACTCACTCAGGTCCCTCCTCTAGTCACCATTGTAGAGGTGCACCAATAGATTTTGAGAAGTTAATGGGAAAAAGATTGTTTATTATTTTTGTCTCTGAAGGTCAGTTAAGTATCTGCGTGCATGTTCACAGTGTAATTCTTGAAATAGTTGCATCTTTTTGTGTTGGGGTTTTACAGATTGTTCATATGGTTTGTCTGTCAGGCCAAACCTGTTTTTATCTTGCTGGACATGCAGGGGTTAATGCTTCTGCACAAGTTTACTTTAGGGCTGGGACCAACAGGCAGAAGTCAAAAGCAGCAGCCAAAGAATTTGACCTTGGACTAATGGGGATTTTTCACTCTGTGCTGTGGGAAAGCTGTGGTTTCACCGCTAGACTTTTTTGGGGGTGCACACCTACCTGCCTGAAGGTGTTCAGACTGGACAAACAAGGCATGACAAGGAAGAGGAGGAAAAATACTTGTAGAATCTCCCCACGCCTCCTTCAGAAAATGTCACTGTGCCTCTTTTTGCACTGGCTCCCTGTGCTGGTCTGGCTGCAGCCCTTCCCTCTGACTTCCACCTGGGCAGGAGGGCTGTAGAGGGGGTCCCATGTGTCATGACCAATTTCTAAATTGCAATGTTTTCCTTTATACTGTGATTTTTTTCCACTGGTGATTGCAAGAAACTGACACCCTGACCCTTATGCTAGATCCAGAACTCTAGTGCTGTTTCATGAGAGCTGTGTCTCTGAGTTTTCAGCCCTTTCCCCACAGAGACTGTCCTAAGTGACTTTGCTCTGCTGCCAAACCAGAAGTCCTTTATTATCTTCTTAATGACTTTTTGTTTTCTTCCTGTGTGATGTTCTTGATGTCATCCCACAATTATTCTGGTCTTTGGTCTTTAATGTTTAATGTATCAAATCTGTTCTTCAGATGATCTCTAAATTTAGATGGGATATATTCAAGGTCATATTTTGGGTCTTGTGGACTTGTTTTCATTTTCTTCAGCTTCAGTTTGAGTTTGCATATGAGCAATTGATGGTCTATTCCACAATCTGCCTGTGGCCTTACTTTGGCTGATGATATGGCGCTTTTCCACCATCTCTTTCCACAGATGTAGTCAATTTGATTTCTGTGTATTCCATCTGGTGAGGTCCATGAGTATAATTGTTTCTTATGCTGTCTAAAGAATGCATTTGAAATGAACAAATCATTGGTTATTTAGAATTCTATCATGTCTTCTCCAGCATCGTTCTATCACCAAAGCCACGTTTTCCAACTATTGATCCTTCCACTTTGTTTCCAACCTTTGCATTCCAATCACCAGTAATGATCAATACATCTTGATTGCCTGTTTGATCAATTTCAGATTGAAGAAGTTGGTAGAATTCTTCTATTTCCTCCTCATGTCTTTAGTGGTTGGTGTGTGAATTTGAATAATAGTGGTATTAACTGGTCTTCCCTGTAAGCCCTTAGATATTATCCTGTCACAGACAGAATCTACCACTTTGGTAGATTCTTATTTTTTTCCCCTGTCTTTTGTCTTTGATATTCTATTCCTGCAAAACAAGATGCTTGACTCAATTTTTTGTTTGTGTGCTGGTAGCATAGTGGTGCTTAGCCTAAAGGTCAGCAGTTCAAATCTCCCATTCACTCCATGGGAGAAAGATGAGACTACTTGCTCCTGTAAATATTTATAGCTTTGAAAATGCTTAACAGTTTCACTATTAACAGTTTCACCAAGTCCGTGACAAACAACCACCACCACCATTAAAATTCAATTATACTTACGTGACCTGGACCAGATGACTGGATGATTGTAGCTCAACCAGGAAAAGAAAGAAGGGGGGGGGAGGGAGGAGAGTGAGCTGCTACAGTCTGATGAACTTGACCTATACCTATGGAGCAGCAACTCAAAAGAGGGAACAAATCCTCACAGCAAGAAACATTCACACACACACACACACACACTCACAGAGTGGATGGAGAAGGACAGCTTGAACATTGAATACTCAAATGGGGAGCGGGGGACTACAAAGGCAAGAAGTGACTGGCTTACAAGCTTTCAAGAGGGAACCTGGTTCTAGGGAGCATGGCAGAAGGCAGAACCTCCAGTAGGTACTATTCAATCTGTCTGGTGGAGCTGATGAAAGAAGATACAGATGGGTAACTCGTGATACTGTAGTGAATAATGCTTATCAGGACGGATTATGAGGGTTGGAAATGCAAAGGTAGAAGTTTTGTAACAAGGAAGGAAGTGATTAATTCTCCAGGATAGGAGTGGAGGCCTCTGGGACCATCAACGGAGAAGAGCCAAGAGCGGGACCCTACCCAGAGAAACAGAGATGCCTGAGATAGAGACAGAGATGATGACGTGAAGTGATGAAGCGACTGGGGACTTTGAACCCAGAGAGGGAAAGGGACTGTGGGCCGAAAACTGGGGGGATGAAGGGGAAGTGTAAGGGGCGGGTTTCTGGGATATACCCTTTGGGTGGTTGATGATGCATGGAGGGGATTGGAACCATGGCAATAAGACGATATACGATGGAATGAATGTAAACTAAAGTTCTGCCATGTAAACTATCATATAATTCACAATTAAAAAAAAAAAAAAGAAAGAACTGGAAAAAAAAATCAATTACACTTTTTATTTTGTGATCTTATTTATCATTGTTTATTATTACAAAGTTTATAGCAATTTTTAAAAAATCAAATGTATCCTTTTCTCCATTCTTTTCATCTCAAAATTACTAGATCTATATCAGAGTTTCTAATTTTTCTATCCTAAATTTATCTTGAATGATTTTTATATGTTGTATGAATTTATATTTATTATTATCCATTCTCAGGGATTTTCTCAAAACGACTTTTCAATTTCTCCTCAGTTGGGTATTTATTTACTAGCCTTGAATATGCTACTTTTTGTTGTCTCAAAGGGAAATATGCAATATCCATCCATTATAGCTCATATTTGCAAAATTTTTCTGCTGCAAATTTTCATAGTATGTCTTTGACAACTCTTTCAGATAATTAATAAAGTTGGTTACTCCAAGTGAGGAACAGACGTTGACCTAGAGATCATTGGAAGCTTTATTTACAGTCTATATATTCCAGTGAAGCTTTCGAAATCATTATGGAAGCACAGGGAATTTACTTGGGGTTAATGGCCAGATGTATTTTTCCTGTCAGTCATTAACCCTCTGGCAATCCCTCACTCGTAGGTCATTACTGTAATTATAGGCAAAAACTTAAAAACAACATAATAATACTGATCTATATGTGTATATTTTCATTCAGGTGGCATTATCATAATTGGTGTGTATAAGAGGTTTCTGGGAATATGTGACTCATTACTTTAAAAATTTGTTGATTAGATTATCTTTCTTTTTCAATTCACATTATTATAATTAACTTGTATTTGTAAGTACAGTTAGAGTAATGTGAACATATCAGTTGTTGTTTCAATTATAAAACTTCATATTGTAGTTAAATGGATTGGAAGTTTACTGTTAAATTGAAAATGCATCTTATTAGGAACATCTAATTCTAGCAAAGAAAACAGCTATTGCCATTTATGCTAATCATGTGGAGGTTCAGATGTTAAAGAAAAGAAGGTTTATTCCTTACAGAATATTTCATACCATCTTTCTCAGATAGAATATCTTATCTTTGGTTTGCTTTAGCTACTGTAACAACTGCTGGGTCTTCAATTGCATTTGAAGCCCTAGATCTCACTCCAGCTCTGATAATTCAAGCAGGAATAATGTCCAGAGAGCGACCACACAGTCTCTTCCTTTAAATTATTCCACAAAGCTGATCTGTCATTTCCCATCACCAAATCAAACCACTTCTTACTATTCAGTCTGTTTTTCTATTGCATTCTGATGGGTTATAGTTAGCCTGGCTTTGGAAATCAGCTCTGGGTTTTCTGTAATTATATTTGTGTGTATGCTTGCTTTCAGAATGTATTTTATAATACCTTTTGTGTTTTGTTTTTTTCTTTAAGATTAGTTATGCTTTAGTGTGAGTCCTGGTGTGGTGCTATAAGATAAGCACTGGACTGCTAACCACAAGACTGGCAGTTCAAACCCACTAAATGATACTTAGGAACTGTATACAAGGTTGCTATGAGTCAGAACCAACTCAACAGCAAATAATAACAACATGTTTTAGTCAACTATTTAATCACTCAAAATATTTAGTAAACGTATGTTGTTGAATTAGATGATATTTTGTTGTTTTTGGTAGTGACATAGATTTGGTTCAGACTCATGGAAACCCTAGGTACAACAGAATGAAACACTGCCTGACATTGTGCCATCCTTACAATCACTGTTAGCTTGAAACCATTCTTGCTGCCACTGTACCAATCCATCTCATTGGAGGTTTTCCTCTTTTTACTGACCCTCCACCTTGCCAAATATGATGTTCTGCATGGACTGCTCCTCCTGATTATCTGTATGAAGTATGAGAGACTAAGTGTCACCATTCTGGCTTCTAAGTAGCATTCTGGCTGTAATTCTTCCATCACAGATTTGTTTGGTCCTCTGGCAGTCAATGGTACTTTTTATATTCTTCCCCCAAACCATAACTCAAATGAATCAAGTCTTCTACTATGGTTTTTCTTACTAATTTTCCAAATTTCACATGCATATGAAACTATTGAAAATATAATGGCTTGAGTCAGGCACACCTTAGTCCTCAAACTGATATATTTGTTCTTACTCACTTTAAAGAAGTCTTCTACAGCAGATTTGCCTAATGCAATATGTAGTTTGATTTCTTCACTGCCTCTTTCATAATTGTTAATGTGGATTCAAGCATTTTGATGTCTTTGACAACTTCCACATTTTCTCCATTTACCATAATGTTTTTTTATTGGTCCAATTGTGAGGATTTACACTGAGATGTAACCCATACTGAAGGCTGTGATCTTCTATCTTCATCAATAAGTATTTTAAGTCCTCTTTGCTCTCAACAAATAAGGTTGTATCATCTGCATATCACAGGTTGTTAATGAATGTTTCTCCAGTCCTGATACCACATTCTTCTTCATATAATCCAGCTTCTCGGATAATTGCTTATCACACAGACTGAATAAGTATGGTAAAAGAAGACAACCGTGGCATACACTTTTCCTGATTTTAAAGCATTCAATATCTCCTTGTTCTCTTTGAACAACTGCCTCTTGGTCCTTGTACAGGTTCCTCATTTGCACAATGAAGTGTTCTTGAATACTCATTTTTCACAAAATTATCCATAGTCTGTCATAATCCACACAGTCAAAAGGTTTGGCATAGTCAATAAAACACAAAAACATATTTTTCTAGTATTCTCTGATTTCAGCAAGATCCAACTGATGTTAGCAATGATATCCCTCATTTTAAGTCTGTTTCTGAATCTGGTTTAAACCTCTGGCAGTTTGCTGTTGATGTAATGCTGCAGCTATTTTTTAATTATCTTCAGGAAATTTCTAATTGCATGTGATATTAATGATACTGTCCAATGATTTCTCTGTTCTGTTGGGTTTCTTTTGAATGGGCACAAATATGAATCTTTTCCAGTCAGTTGTCAGGTAGCTGTCTTCCAAATTTTTAGGGATAGATGAGTAAGAACCCCCAGAGCTGCATCCGTTTCTTGAAATATCCATACATCTTGATTGAATATTTGATCAGTTTCAGTCTGAAGAGTTTGGTAGAATTCATTCATTTCAACATCACTGGCTTTAGTGGCTGGTGGGAAAATTTAAATGATAGTGGTATTAATTGATCTTCCTTGTAGAAATATAGCTACTATCCTATATTTGTTGTTGTTGTTGTTAAGTGCTGTCAAGTTGGTTCTGACCCATGGTGACCCTGTGTAGGGTTTTCTAGGAGCAGCTGGTGAGCTTGAACCACCAACCTTGCAGTTCAAACGACTTTGCAGTCTGGCACATTAGCCCACAGTGTCACACCAGGACTCCTCTCCTATATTACAGACAGTTGTTTACCTGATCCATGCAATGGTATTTTCAATAACCTCACATGCATGCAAAAGTTGGATGGTAAAGAAAGAAGACCATAGAAAAATTGATGCATTTGAGTTATGGTGTTGGAGGAGAGTATTGGAAGTGCCATGGACTGCCAAAAGAACCAACAGATCTGTGTTGGAAGAAGTGCAACCAGATTGCTCATTGGGGGCCAGGATGGCCAAACTTCATACTTCAGACATATTGTCAGGAGGGACCAGGCACTGGAGAAGGATATCATGTTTGGTAAGGTCGAGGGGCAGAGAAAAAGAGGAAGACCCCTAGCAAGATGGATTGGCAAAGTGGCAGCATCAATGGGCTCAAGCATGGCAACAATTGTGAGGTCGGCCCAGGATGGGGCAGTGTTTCATTCTGTTGTGCCAACTCAATGGCACCAGATAACAACAACAAAAATATATCGTTGCATTTTTTGACTGCTGCTTCCATGAGTGTTGATGGTTGATCCAAGAAGAATGAAGTCCTTGACCACTTCACTCTTTTTCCGTTTATAAGAATGTTGTTTATTGGTGCAGTGGTGAGGATTTTTGTTTTCTTTACATTGAGATGTAATCTCTAGAGAAGGCTATGGTCTTTATCTTCACCAGTAAGTATTTTAAGTCCTCTTCACTTTCAGCAAACAAGGTTGTATCATCTGCATATTGTAGGTTGTTAATGATTTTTCTTCCAGTCCTGATGATATGTTTTTCTTCGTATAACCCAGTTTCTTGGGTTATTTGCTCTACATAGAGGTTGAATAAGTATGGTGAAAGAATACAATCCTATCACACACTTTTCCTAATTTTAATTCATTCTGTGTTTCCATGTTCTGTTTGAACAACTGACTCTTGATCCATGTACGGATACCTCATGAGCACAATAAAGTGCAATACTCGTATTTCACAATGTTGTCCATAACTTTTCATGATCCACACAATAGAAAGTCTTTGTGTAGTCAATGAAGCATAGGTAAACATCTTTCTGAGATTCTCTGCTTTTATCCAAGAGCCATCTGATATTAGCAATGCTATTCTTCATTCCATGTCCTCTTCTGAATCTGGATTGAATCTTTGGAAGTTATCTGACAATGCATGGTTGCAGCCATTTCTGTATACCTTTAGTAAAACTTTACTCATGTAGGATAGCAAAGAGATTGTCCAATGATTTACACATTCCATTGGGTCACCTCTCTTTGGAATGGGCACAAATATGGATCTCTTCCTATCAGTCAGCCAGATAGTTGTCTTCTAAATTTCTTGGCATAGATGAATGTGTGCCTCCTGTGCCATCTCATTTTCTTGAAAGATTTCACGTTTTTTCCCCCATCAATTCCTTGTGCCTAGTTCTTTCCCAATTCCTTCAATGCACCTTAGACTTCCTCCTTCAGTATCATTGGCTCTTGATCCTGTCCTACCTCTTGAAACAGTTGAACATTAACCATTCCTTTGGTACAGTGACTCTGCGTATTCCTTCCATCTTCTTCCGATACTTTCTGCAGCATTCAATAATTTACCTAGAGAATCCTTCAACAATAAAAGCTGTGGCTTGATTTTTTTTCCTTCAGTTCCCTTAGCTTGAGAAATACTGAGCATGTTCTTCCCTTTTGGTTTTCGGACTCCAAACTTTTGCACATTTTGTTATAATATTTGACTTTGTCTTCTCAGGCTTGAATACATCCCACCTGAATTTAGAAATCTTCTGAAAAACAGATTTGATCCATTCAACACCAAAGACTGAACACAAGAAGAGTTGTTGGATGACATCAGGAACATCATACAGGAAGAAAGCAAAAGATAATTAAGAAGATAAGAAAGAAGGAAAAGATCAAAATGGATGTCAGAAGAGACTCTGAAATTTCCTTTCCAGCGTAGAGATGCTAAAGCAAATAGAAGAAATGAGGAAGTACAGGAGCCTAATGCAATATGTCATTTAATTTCTTGACAGCTGCTTCCATGAGTGTTGATTTAGATCCAAACAAATGAAGTATGATGACTTCAATCTCTTCTCCATTTATCTTATTTATTGATCTAGGTGTGAGGATTTTTTTTTTTCTTTGCATTGATATTACAGACTTTGATCTTCATTGATAAATGTTTTAAATTCACTTCCAAAATGCAAGATTTTGTCATCTGTGTATCACAAATTGTGAATGAGTTTTTCTCCAATTCTGATGCCATGTTTTTTATATAATCCAGCTTCTCAGATAATTTGCTCAGCATACTGACTAAATACATATGGTAAAATGATACAAACTCTGGCAAACACCATTCTTTATTTGAAGCTATCTATTATTCTCTTGTTTTGTTCAGACAACTGCCTCTTGGTCTATGTATAGGTTCCTCATGAGAAATTAATTGTGTTTTGGAAAACACATTGTTATCCATAGTCTTTTATGATTTACACTGTTGAATACCTTTGCATAGTCAATAAAGCACAAGTAAACATCTTTCTGGCATTCTTTGCTTTCAGCTGAGATACATCTGATGTCAGCAGTGATTTTGGTTCTTCTTTGTCCTTTTCTGAATCTAATTTGAATTTCTGGCTGCTCCCTGTCCAGCAAACAGTTTTGAATAATATTCAGCACAATTTTACTTGTATGTGTTATTAATGATTTTATTCAGTTATTTTGGTTACATAATCATTTGGGTCACCTTTCTTTGCAATAACAACAAATGTGAATCTTTTCCTATAAGTTGGCCCAGCAGCTATCTTCCAAATTTCTGGCATAGACAAGTGAGTGCCTCCAGCACTATAACTATTGGTTGAAGCATTTTAATTTATATCCCATCTATTCCTGGAGCCTTGTTTTTAGCTAATGCTATCAGTGCAGCTTGGACATCTCCCTTCAATACCTTCTGCTTTTGACCACATGCCATCTCTTAAAATGGTTAAACACCAATCAATTATTTTTGGTAGAGTGTCTCTGCATTCCTTAAATCTTCTTTTGATCCTTCATGCATCATTCCATGTTTTCCCCAGAAAATTCTTCAATATTGAAATCTGAGGCTTTAATTTTTCTATAATTATTTCCACTTGCAAAATGCTGTGTTCTTGATATATTGAAAGCCCTTTCTTGGGATGCCATTATAGAGTGAAAATTCCTGCACAGAGCCTTGCTGATAGAGCAGTTAAGTACTTTGGTAACTGAAAGATTAGCAGTTGGCACTTACTCAGTGGCTCTGCTAAAGAAAGACTTGGTAATCTGCTTCCTTAAAGATTAAAACCAGGGAAAACCTATGAGACAGTCCTGCTCTGTCACTATAAGAATATATTTGATGGAACCCAAGAACAACAAATTACCTTCTTATGGGATACAATTCATGTGGCAAAACTAAAAGAATCTAGTATATATATATATATTTTTGCCAGAGTCCTTGCCAACTTAATTTTTAAAGTATATTTTAGTAGATAAAAGTTGTATTTTTTTCTTCTTGGATGATAGTTATAATTTAAAGACTATAAGCACTAAATGCCTTGATAAGCATAGCCTCTGAAATGCAACTTTTTCTCCTTTAAATTGAGTAACTATCTAAGTTGTACCAATAAAGACATTACTTACAAAATACTAAGATATATAGATTACTAGGTAATACAAATAATGCTTAAAATGTATCTTTGTGTCCTACAGTTTAGCATGAACAGATTCAGCCACTTTTCAATCACTAGCCAGAGATATATATGAACCACAAATTATCTTTGCATATCACTGTGGAAATCGCTATTCAATGAGATTTAGGTACCACAACATTAGGAATAATCTTGACCAAGCATCTACCAGAATAGTGTTAAAAACCACAACTGTCTATATTTTTCCAGCTTCTCAGAGTAATACCAGAATTGATGCTTGGAAGTGGAGTGGTTGTGGAGAAATGAATACATACTTCATTCATTATTGCTGTTTACCAGTATGTTTGCCAAATGTGTCCAAAATATGTCCAGCTGCCCTGATGTCACTACTGCATGATTACTTCTACCACATTTCTGGCATTGGTACTTTCACTCTGTCAGTTCCAAAACTACCATGGGATCTTGAACCCTAATTAGGCATGTATCTTACCATAGAGTTGGGAGAGTTGGGATGGTGTTTCTACCCAGTCTTCTATGCCTCCATGATATGATTGGATGCCCCATGGACTCTGGAACACCTCATGGAAAATCTATAGTAGAGCTGCTCTCTTGTGCTTTTCGCATAACTGCTTGCCCTTTTTGTTGTTGTTGTTAAGTGCCATTGAGTTGGTTCCAAACCATAGCAATACAATATGGGGTTTCTGAGGAGTGGCCGGTGAGTTTGAACCAGGGACCTTGTGGTTCAAACTAACCTTGTGGTCCAGTGCTTATCCTACAGTGCCACACCATGACTCCACAAAAATAGGTGACTTAAAATGACAAATTGTTTCTCTCACAGTTCTGGAGGTTAGGGCCCCCAAACAATATGTTGTTTGGGTTATGCTGGCTCCAGAGTCTCTTCTTGTCTCTTCCAGTTTCTGGTAGATTAAGGCATTCTTTGCCTTGTAGATGTATCTTCACATAGTCATCTTTCCCCTTTCTATATCTTTTAAAATATTTTATGAGGAAATCACTCAGATTTAGTTATTTATCATTCATATTAAATGGTAACATTTTAAAAGAAACTATTTCCGTACAAGGTGAGATTCAAAGGTATCAAATGTTATGACTTCAACATATCTTTTGAGGGGACATAATTAAAACCATTTTAAAGAAAATTTTCAGAGCTTTCTTGTACATGACAGATTTTTTTCACTGGGTCTTCATATTTAACTGTCTACTCCAAATTATAGATGGGGTAGTTATGAATTGTAATTGACTTAATGGCAACACGTTTAATGCCTTATGGAAACATTATTCTTTGTATGTATATATTTCCCTAATGTGCCTGATTAAGACATTTGTCTTTATATGTATTATATATTCACCCAAGAAATATATAAAATATATATTCACCCAAACTGTCACTGTGTTAAGATTTTATATCTGCAGTATTTGGAGATATATTGTCTTGTCCATAAATAGTATCTAACTATCAGATTCTTGGGGTCCTGATATGGTTCTGTAGGATATGCACTGGACTACTAACAAAAAAAGTTTGAAGTTCAAAACACCCAGTTGTCCATGGAAACCCCATAAGGATCACTGTGAGTTTGAACAGCAAAAATCAGACTCTTAGTTTATTCCAGAAGAATTTCCCCATTATTCCATAAGAAGCAGAGCAACTTATGAATTACTAGTCACTGTGTCATGTAAAGAGTTCTAGTAGCTCTGAGGGTTAGATGTTAGGCTGCTAACCACAAGGTTGGTGGTTTAAACCAACCAACTGCTCCTTGGGAGAAAGAAAAGAATGTCTATTCCCATAAAGATTTATAATCTTAGAACTGACTCAATGGTAGTGTTTTTGTTTTGTTTTGTTTTAACGTTATGTGCTAGTCTATGAGGAGCCCTAGTAGCTTCTTGTTGTTGTTGTTGTTAAGTACATTGGAGTTGGTTCCGACTCATAGTGACCCTGCACAGGGTTTCTGAGGCTGTAAATCTTTATGGGAGCAGAAAGTCTCACCTTTCTCCTATGGTGCGGCTGGTAGTTTCGAACTGCTGACCCTGGTAGCTTAGTAGGCTAAATTTTGGGATACCAGCAGCAAAGTCATCAGTTCAATTCCACCAGTTGTTCCATGGAAGAACAATGAGGCTTTCTGCTCATGTAAACTCTACACAGCATAGCTATCAGTCAAAACTGTCTCAAAGGCTCACAGAAGCTGCAGTACTAGTTCATAAGTCTCTTCTGAAAAAAAACAAATAAACACTTAAAAATTACAATAATCAATTTATTAATTTTATAGATATTCATTTAACTCTTGCCAATTATAAGTCACTAATACAGGAATATGAAAAGAAAAATGGACCTTGTAATATTTCTATATAAATAAATTATGTGCCTGTTCTAACAAAAATTAAAACAAAGAAATATATTGTCTCACAGAAGTCCAAATTCAAAGTATTGGCCAGCCCATAGTCTCTCTGAAAAGTTTAAGGGAAGATCCTTGCATATCTCTTCGTAGCATCCCGTGGCTCCTGGCATTCTTTCAGCTATAGCTGCATCACTGCATTCTCCTGTCTTCAAATGCTATCTCTCCTCTCTCTCTTCCTCAATGTCTCTTCTACTCTTTTATAGGGACACCACTCATATTGAATAACCACCAGTCCTACTCTACTATTATCTCATTACAAATTAATTATTTATTTTTCTTGTTCTTGCAGCTGAGAAAAGACACAACATAACACATACCAATTCCACAGTTCCTACATGAAAACTTCAGTGACACTGACCACAATCTTGAAGCTGGGCAACTATTCTCATCTTTCTTTTCTGAGTAGGTCTTTCCTTATTAACATAAAATCACTGCCCCTTAGCTAATGTTTTGAATTGCTGTTATCAATCTGATATGCTCAAGGCAACTGAATAAAATTTCTTTTCAATAGGATTACAGTTCACAGTGTTACCTTTTCCCCATTTCCCATCCATATCATATTTATCCGGCAGGCTTCTTTTTATTACTAATATTTTCAGGTCTTCCCTCTCTGATGGCATTGGTAATATGAACTGATGAAGTTCTGGAGTTTCATCAAATCTGTTACCAAAATTATTAGCAAACAAATGACTATTTCCTTAAAACACTCCTCCCCTTTTCACTTGACCTTCCTTCCAGGTGAAAGGGTAACCTCAATGACTAGACTGATTACGATTGGACAATTAGTCTCAATACAATGCCAAATTGAAATAGAATACAATTTTGCTTTCCCATTTCTGTAGCTTCATTCATTAAGAGAATAGTTTTTCTTATTATAATTGTAATTCTCCTTTCCTCTTTTTTACATGCAATTATAAGGGAAAAGTCTTGAGTAACACTCACCTCAGCATGTAAGGCTCACTAAGACTTCATTTTCATATTAAGATTTGGTTTTACAAGTAACAAGTATCTCCTGGGTCCTATTTATTCTATATTATTTTCCAAACATTTCTCATGCCATCTTTTTTTATTAAAACTTTTCCTCATAGTGATCGCTATTACAAACACAACCATATGCTTTGGAATATGTTGCTGTTGCTATGTGTTATTTAGTTGGTTCTGAATCAGAATAACCCTACACACAACAGAATGAAACACTACCCAGTCCTGCTTCAGCCTCACACTTTTCCCCATGTTTGAGTTTGTTATTGCAATCAATGTATCAATCCATCTCCTTGAGAATATTCCTCTTTCTTATTGATCTTGTATTTTACCAAGTATGATGTCCTTCTCTAGAGAATGGTTCCTCCAGATAAAATGCCCAAAATACATAATTCAGATTCTCATCATCCTCCCTTTTAAGGAGCATTCTAATCATACTTCTTCCAACACAGAATTGTTTGTTCTTCTGGAAGTCCATGATATTTTCAGTATTACCTGCCAGCATCATATATTCAAATGCATCAATTATTCTCTGCTCTTCCTTATTTATTGTCCAGCCCTTACATTCATATGAAGCAATTGAAAATACCATTACTTAGGCCATGTACACTTTAATATCAAAATGAAGTCTTGCTGTTTAATACTTTAAAAAGGTCTTTTGCAGCAGATTTGCCCAATGCAATATGTCATTTGATTTCTTGACTGATGCTTCCATGGACATTGATTGTGGATCTAAGTACAGTGAAATTCTTGGCAACTTCAATATTTCTTCAACTTATGGTGCTGTTAATTGGTCTGGATGTGAGGATTTTTGTTTCTTTACACTGAGATAAGGCACTCTAGTGGCACTGTGGGTTAAGCAGTAGACTTTAAGCCACCAGTTATAATGTGCGAGAAATTTGAGGCTCTCAACTTCTTTAAAGTTTTACAGACTCTGAAAACCTATACAAGGTCACTAGGAGTCAGAATTGACTCAGTGGCAGTGGGTTTGGGTTTCATTTTACATTGAGGTGAAATCTATACTGAAGTCTGTAGTCTTTGATTTTCATCAATAAGTGCTTTAAGTCCTGCTCATTGTCAGTAAAAGGAGCTCTGGTAGCGTAGTAATCACGAATCGGGCTGCAAACTGCAAGGTCAGCAGTTTGAAACTACCAGCTGAGGCTTTCTGCTCCCTTGAAGATATACAGCCTCAGAAACCCTGTGCAGGGTCGCTATGGGTCTGAACTGACTCGATGACACTTAACAACAACAACAACAACATTGTCAGTAAACAAGGTTGTTTGCTGTAACTGATTCGTCTTCCAATCCTGAATTTGCAAATAATCTCAGATTATGTGCTCAACATGCAGATTAAATAAGTATAGTTCATGGACACAACTTTGACACCTTTCCTACATTTAAACCCCACCACTCGTCTGTCATTTTGTTGTATTGTGGTGGCTTGTGAGTTGCTATGATTCTGAAAGCTATGCCACCAGTATTTTAAACACCAGCAGGATCACCAGTAGTGGACAGATTTCAGATGAGCTTCCAGACAAAGACAAACTAGGAAAAAGGAGTGTCAAATTACTTTCAAATAGTTAGTCACTGAACACCTTATGAATAGCAGAGAAACACTGTCAGATATCGTGCTGGAAAATGAACCCCTTAGGTTGGAAAATGAGCCCCTTAGGTTGGAAGTCACTCAAAATGTGACTGGGGAAGAGCTGCCTCCTCAAAGTACAGTTGACCGTGATGACACAAATGGAGTAAAGCCTGTGGGACCTTCATTTGCTGATGGGGCACAACTTAAAATGCAGAGAAACAGCTGTAAATACCCATTAATAATTGGAACATGGAATGTAAGAAGTATAAATCTAGGAAAATTGGAAATTGTCAAAAATGAAATGGAAAAAAAATGAAATGGAGCACATAAATGCTAACATCTTAGGCATTAGTGAGCTGAAATGGACTGATATTGGCCATTTTGAATTTGACAACCATATGGTTTACTATGCCAGGAATGACAAATTGAAGAGGAATGGTGTTGCATTCATTGTCAAAAAGAACATATCCAGATCAGCCATGAGGTACAATGCTGTTTGTGATAGGATAATATCCATGCGCCTTCAGAGAAGCCCAGTTAATACCACTATTATTCAAATTTATGAACCAAGCACTAAAGCCAGTTAGGATGAAATAGAAGAATTCTACCAACTTCTTCAATCTGAAATCAATCAAACATGCAATCAAGATGTATTGATCATTACTGGTGATTGGAATGCAAAGGTTGGGAGCAAAGAGGAATAATCAGTAGTTGGAAAATATGGCCTTGGTGATAAAAATGATGCTGGAGAATGCATGATAAAATTCTGCAAAATCAATTATTTGTTCATTTCAAATACCTTCTGTAGACAGCATAAGAGACAACTATACACATGGACCTCACTTGATGGAATACATAAAAATCAAATTGACTACATCTGCAGAAAGAGATGATGGAAAAGCTCCATATTTTCAGTGAAAACAAGGCCAGGGGCATACTGTGGAACAGACCATCAATTACTCATACACAAATTCAAACTGAAGCTGAAGAAAATGAAAACAAGTCCACCGGAGCCAAAATAAGACCTTGAATATCCCACGTGAATTTAGAGATCATCTGAAGAACAGATTTGATACATTAAACACTAAAGACTGAAGAAAAAAAGAGTTATGGGATGATCCATCAAGAACATCATATATGAAGAAAGCAAAAAGTCATTGAGAATACAAGAAAGAAAGAAAAAGTCAAAATGGATGTCAGAAGAGACACTGAAACTTGCTCTCCAGTGTAGAGATGCTAAAGCAAATGGAAGAAATGAGAAGGTACAAGAGCTGAACAGAAAATTTCAAAGATCAGCTCGAGAAGATAAAGTCAAATATCACAACAAACTGTGCAAAGATCTGGAATCAGAAAACCAAAAAGGAAGAACACACTCAGCATTTCTCAGGCTGGGGGAAATGAATACAAAATTGAAGCCTCAACTTTCATTATTGAAAAATTCTCTGGGTAAATTATTGAATGATACAGAAAGCATCAAGACAAGATGGAAGGAATATACATAGTCACTTTACCAAAAGGAAATGCTTAATGTTCAACCATTTCAAGAGTAGCATATGATCAAGAGCCAATGATACTGAAGGAGGAAGTCCAAGGTGCATTGAATGAATTGTCAAAGAACAAGGCTCCAGGAATTGATGGAATACAACATGAAATCTTTCAAGAAAGTGAGGCAGCACAGGAGGCACTCACTCATCTATGCCAAGAAATTTGGAAGATAACTACCTGGCTGACTAATTGGAAGAGATCCATATTTGTGCCCACTCCAAAGAGAGGTGACCCAATGGAATGTGGAAATTATAGGACAATCTCTTTGATATCCCATGCAAGCAAAGTTTTATTAACAGAAATAGCTGCAAGCATATATTGACAGAGAACTTCCAGAGGTTCAAGCCAGATTCAGAAGAGGACGTGGAAAGAGGGATATCATTGCTGATGTCTGATGGATCTTGGCTGAAAGCAGAGAATACCAGAAAGATATTTACCTGTGCTTTATTGACTACCCAAAGGCTTTCGATTGTGTGGATCATGGCAATGATCCATTGCGAAGTATGAGTATTCCAAAACACTTAATTGTGCTCATGATGAATCTGTACTTGAACCAAGTTGCTCAAACAGAACATGGGAACACTGAATGGTTTAAAATTAAGAAAGGTGTGTGACAGGGTTGTATTCTTTCACCACACTTATTCTGGTAGCGTAGTGGTTACGAATCGGGCTGCGAACCTTAAGGTCAGTGGTTCGAAACTACCAGCCGCTCCGCGGGAGAAAGATGAGGCTTTCTACTCCCGTAAAGATTTACACCCTCGGAAACCCTGTACAGGGTCGCTATGGGTCGGACCCGACTCGATGGCACTTAACAACAACAACAACAATTCAACTTGTATGCTGAGGAAATAATCTGAGAAACTGGGTTCTATGAAGAAAAATGTGGCATCAGGATTGGAGGAAGACTCATTAACAACTTGTGATACGCAGATGATACAACCTTGCTGAGAGTGAAGAGGACTTAAAACATTTACTGATGAAGATCAAAGAGCACAGCCTTCGGTATGGATTACATCTCTGTAAAGAAAACAAAAATCCTCACAACTGGTCCAATAGACAGCCTTCTTATCAATGGAGAAAAGATTGAAGTTGTCAAGGACTTCATTCTTCTTGCATTAACTATCAACACTCACGGAAGCAGCAGTCAAGAAATCAAACTATGTATTGCATTAGACAAATCTGCTGCCTAACTTTTTTTTTTTTTAATGTTTTATTTGAATTATATGATAGTTTACATGGGCGAACTTTAGTTTTACATTCATTCCATCGTATATCATCTCACTGCCATGGTTCCAATCCCCTCCATGCATCATCAACCACCCAAAGGGTGCTGCCTAACTTTTTAAAGTGTTTGAAGAGCAAAGATGTCAGCTTGAGGACTAAGGTGAACCTGACCCAAGCCATGGTATTTTCAATAACCTCATATGTATGCAAAAGCTGGACAGTGAATAAGGAAGACTGTCGAAGAATTGACGCTTTTTAGTTGTGGTGTTGGAGAAGAATATTGGAAGTGCCATTGGCTGCCATAAGAAACAATAGTTCCATTTTGGAAGAAATGCAGCCAGAGTGCTCCTTTTAGGCCAAGATGGCCAAATTAGTCTTTCATATTTCAGACATATTTTCAAGAGGGACCAGTCACTGGAGAAAGATATCATGCTTGCCAGAGAAAAAGAGGAAGACCCCCAATGAGATGGATTGACTAAATGGCAGCATCGATGAGCTCAAGCGTGGCAACAGTAGTGAGGTTGTCCCAGATTCGGGCAGTGTTTCGTTCTGCTGTGCATATAGTCACTCTGAGTCAGTACTGACCCGATGACACCTAACAACAACAACAATAACAACATTTAAACCAGTCAGTATCTCCTTGTTTTGCTCAAAAGACTGTTTGTTGATCTCTATACAAGTTCCACAACAGCACAATTAAGTGGTCTGTAACTTCTATTCTTTAGAGCGTTATCCATAGTTTATTATATTCCACACAGTCTAACACTTTCACATATTCAATAAACATTTTCCTGCTATTCTTTGCTTTCAGACAAGATCCTTCTGACATCAGTTATGATACCCCTTGTTCCACATCTTCGTCTGAATCTGAATTGAATTTTTGACAGTTTTGTATCTATGTACTGCTGAAACTACCTTCAGCAAAAATTTACATGTATGTATTATCAGTGATAATGTTTCATAATTTCAGTTCTCTATTAGGCCACCTTTCATTGAAATGAATACAAATTTGGATCCCTTCCAAATTTCTTGGCATAGTTTGTTCTAGCACTGTGTCAGTTTGTTGAAATATTTCTGTTGGTATTCTGTTAATTTGTGAAGTCTTGTTCATTGCTAATGCCTTGTGTAGTTTGAATTTCTTCCTGCAATACCATAGGTTCTCTATCATATGCTACCTCCTGAAATGGTTTAATATTGGTCAATTCTTTTTGGAATCATAGTTCTGTATATTTCTTACATCTTTTTTTTTTTTCATGCTTCCTCTGTTATTCAATATTTGTCCACAAAATCCTTCAGTATTGTTAGTCCAGGCTTGAATTTTGTCTTCAGTTCTTTTAGCTTGAGAAACACTGAACATGTTTTTCCATTTTGATTTTTTAATTCCAGGACAAAATAATTACATTATTTTGTCTCCTCAAACTACCCTTTGAAATTGAAAGTTATTTCATGCAATTCATTCTAGTCACTTTAGCATATCAGTGTTCCTGAGCAAGTTTCATAGTCTCGTCTGACATTCATTTAGTTTTTTCCTTTATTTCCTAAATTTCTAATGGCTTTTGCTTTCTTCATGTATGTTGTTTTTGATGTTACACCACTGATATTACGACTCATTTGGTCTTTAGTCATTAGTGTTTAAGTTGGCAGGTCATCTAGAGAAGGTCTCTGAATTCAGGTAGGGTCTACTCAAGGTGATATTTTGGCTTTTGTGGACTTGTTTTACTTTTCTTCAGTCATATTGAATTTGCATAACAAATTAGTCTGTTTCACAGTCACCCCTGGCTCTGTTCTGGATGATGATAGTGAGCTTTCCATCATTTGTCTCCATTGATGTAGTCAATCACTTTGACATCTGACCTGGCCCACATAGATGGCTTCTATTAGCATTGTTGAAAGAAAGTACTCACAAAGAATAAGTCATTGGCCTTGCAAAATTCTATCATGTAATCTCTAGCAGCATTTCTATCACCAAATGCATATCTTGCAACTACCAATTTTTCATCTTTGTTTTCAACTTTTACATTTCAGTCACCATTAATTATCAGTGCAATTTGATTTCAAATTTTATCAATTTCAGACTGAAGAAATTGGTTGTTGTACATTCCATGTTCCTATTATTAATGGATGTTTTCAGTTGTTTCTTTGAATTTTTCATTGTGCCCCATCAACAAATGAAGGTCCTGAAAACTTTGCTCCATTGTGTGAAATTAAGGTCAACTGTACTTTGAAGAGGCAATACTTTCCCAGTTGTATTATCAAAGTGAGTGGCTTATCTTCTGGAACTATATCAGGTAAATTTCCACTGTTATTCATAAGGTTTTCAGGGTTTAATATCCCTTCTTCCTAGTCTCTTTTAGTCTGGAAGCTCCATTGAAACCCATGTACAATGGGTGACCTTACTGACATTTGAAATACTGGTGTCATAATTCATAGCATACCACAGCAACACACAAGCCACCATAGTATGGAAAACAGGCAGACAAGTGGTATATCATAGCATGGTAAATAAAATTGTGTAGCCTTTTTCTTCTGACTACTTTAAAAACAATTATATATCAATTCATTACATAATACTTGATAATTCTTATAATTGTTGCTATTATGTGCTGTCAACTCAACTCCAACTCCCTATAGGTAATTCGATTATGAAGAACGATTTTTAGTACTATGTTCCATCTATCCTCTTTATTCTGTTTTGTGCATTTTAAAAAATCATGAATGTTTTAGTATGTTTGCTCCAGATAAAATGCTCCAATGTCATTTCCAATTAACAAAACAAGCATTATACTAGGCAAATCAGTTACTAAAGGGATAAAAAAGTTATTGAGTTTCCCCTAAAAGTACAAAATAGAGTTTCTGTTAAGTTTTTGTCAAATTACACACTGTGCCATTACTATTTTATTGTAATAAAACATACACACACACACACTAGAATAAGTCTCCTGAATGTTCACCTTAACACAGGAGGAATTAATCCAGATATCTGAAAGCAAAGAAGCTCATAGTAAACTACATTACAAAAGTGACATTATTCTAATATAAAATAGAACTTGACATTTTGAATACTTTTCAAGTCTTTAATATTCTGCTTAGCATTAAGAATATTTAAATAAAGAAGACTATTCTGATACCTTTTGCCCTTTTTCTGTTTCATAGCATTCACTGAATTAAAAAGGAAATTAAAGTTTTCTCAACTGCAAGTTTCAATAGATGAGTGAATGATAAAATAAACAATGCTAAAACTTTTCTCAAAATATTTTAAATCCAGGATGTTTTCTATATTAGAAAAAAAAAAACTGATTACATTTTTTCAAATAACGTATAAGGAAAATAGAATCATAAATGAGTACGATTTAGTGTAACTTTGAGCTTTGACTATTTCATTCCCTTCAGCTACAAGAATTCTATTGCTTTCTTCCTCCTGTTCCTAAATATGGTGTGGTACTATTTCAGTGGATTTAAACAATACAGAGAGTAGATTATCTTCCACTGACTCATCTCATTGACCTTGATTAAGTAAACAGGGAAATATTACATTTTAGCCTGTCGTTTTAATTTATAATGAAACATCAACGAGATAACCAACCCAAATCAATTATTTTGGCATTGTAGAATTATGTAATAGCTTTACATTTCCCCATCTTATTTATTTGAGTTATTAAAATCAGATATAACTTTAGCTTTACTTTTCTAGGTTTTTAGATTTCAGATTTTCATCTTTTAACCATACAATTTTATTACACACCTGACCACCATTCTTTAATGCTTGTAATTTGAATAAAGAATTTTAATAATTCAGATATGTTGTTGTTAGGTCAAGTTGGGTCAGTTGCTATGCATAGCAACCCTATGTATAACAATAGAAGGAAAAACTGCCATCCACACAATCATTGATGTGTAAATCATTGTTGGAGGCATTATTTCAATCCGTCTTATTGAGGTTCTTTCTCTTTTTCTATTGACTATCTTCTTTACCAAGTGTAATGTCATTTTCCAGGTACTCACCTCTCCTGATAATATGTACAAAGTAAATTAGACAAAGTCTGACCATCCTTTTTTCTAAGACATTTCAAGGGCTTCAAAAAGTTTTTGGGAAAAAGGAATTACAAGATAGTTGGATTTCTCCACAAAATTTTTGAAGCCATCTTCCTTGTACTCTTCCAACACAGATTTATTTGTTCTTCTGTCAGTCCGTGGCATATTTAATATTTTTCATCAATACCATTAAATCAAATGGGATCAGTACTTTTTCAGTCTTTGTTAATTGTCCATCTTTCTTATGTATGTGAGCTGATTGAAAATACCATGGTTTAGGTTGGGCACACTAAATCTACAAAGTGACATCTTTGCTTTATAACATGTTAAAGAGTTATTTTGCATCAGATTTACCAAACATAATGTTATTTTACTTCTTTATTGTACCCTCATGGATATTGATTGTATTCAAGTAAAATGAAATGGTTGGGTTGGTGACTCCATTTCTTTCTCTGTTTCTCATCAACCTGCTTATTGGTCCAGTTATGAAGAATTTTTGTTTTCTTTATGTTATGCTGCAATCCACATACTCATTCCTAAGAAAGATGATGTGATGAAATGCAGAAAAGATCAAACAATATCACAATCAAGTTAAATTTTGCTGAATACAATTTTTTTTTTTAAAATGGTTTTAGTAGTACATTAATAGGGCACTTCCAGGAATTTAAGATGGATCCAGAGAAGATGTAGAATTTGGGGTTTCATTGTTGATGGCAGATGGATCTTGACTGAAAGCAGAGGCTATCAGAACGTAGTTTACCTGTGTTTTATTGACTATAAAAAGTCATTGGACTATGTGATTCAAAAAAATTATTGACAGCATTGTGAAGAAGAATAGTTTCAGAACTCTTTATTTTTCTTATAGGGTATAAGTACAGAACAAGGTGTTACTGAATGGTTTAAAATCAGAAAAAGCATCTGTCAAGGTAGTTCTCTTTCACCATACTTATTCATACTGTATTTTGAGAAATTAACCTAATAAGTCAGGTATCTAAGGAAAACACAGCATAAAGAACAGTGGAAGATTAATAAATAATTTTATGCAGATGATATAATTCAGATATAAAAAAATAATTGATAGAACAAAAGTGATGGGGTTTTAATTTACTAGGGGCTTCAAAAAGTTAATGAAAAAATGGAATTAAAAGATAATGGTATTTTTCCAGGAATTTTTTGAAGCTCCCTGTATTGTCTTTAAATAAAGGAATGTCTAAAGATGAATGGAAAGTGGTTAAATACTAATTAATTTAAGGAATGTGAGAATAAAGACTGATTTTGTTTAAGAGATGTAAACTAAATATAACTATTTTACTTCACACTCTCGATAAATAAATATTTACTAGTTTTAATATATAGCTTTTTCCTATAAGGACTTTATTCTTGCTCTGGAGAATTCATCTGTTACCATGGCTTAATTTTCTGTTACATGTGCCTACATCAACTGTTAATTATTGGTTATAATTTGATGGCATCTAATGTGTGGACTCCGAAGCCACTTTGGTCAGCAGTTCAAGCTCCCCAGCTGCTCCCCAGAAGTCCTATACAGGGTCACTATGGGTCATAATTGACTTGGTGGCACTTAACAACAATGAAAACAATTTAACTTTGATTATTAGAATTGTATCTTAAACTCAACGTACTTGTATAAAAAGAATTATACTTAGGTCCTACAAGTGAAGCAATATCTTTTTCCTTTCCACTGTTTGCTGGATGTACCCTTGTATTCCAATTTGCATGTCTTGATACTTTAGAAGTTTCCCTCTTCTCTCCCTTGTAACATCTAAAAAGTTGTTAAGGCATCAAGTTTACCTCTGAGCCATTTCTCAAATGTGCTATTCACTCACTGCTTGTAATTTTTCACTATATTTTTGTTGTTGTTATTTTAGTCTTTCTTTACCTTGACCACAATAAAGGGCTGTTACATTACTTCTCCCACCATTTTGTCACTTTGTTATAGTGTGGTGGTTTGCTTGTTTTGTGATGCTGGAAGCTAGCCACTGTTATTTTAAATTCCATTGGGACCACTCATCTTGTACGTTTCAGCAGAACTTCTAGACTAAGACATTGAAGACACAGAACTGAAATTGACTACATCTGTGGGAAGAGTGGTAGAAAAGCTAAACATCCTCAGTTAAATCAAGGCCAGAGGCAGATTATGGAAAAGACCATCAATTACTCATATGCAAGTTCCCACTGAAGGTGAAAAAAATCTAAAGAACTCCATAAGAGCAAAAATATGATATTGAATATTGTTGTTGATGCCATGGAGTCGGTTCTGACTCATAGCGACCCTGTATAGGGTTTCCAAGGCTGTAAATCTTTATGGGAGCAGAAAGCCTCATCTTTCTCCCACGGAACAGCTGGTAGTTTTAAACTGCTGACCTTGCAGTTCGTAGCTCGATTTGTAACCACTAAGCTACCAGAGCTCCACCTGAAATTAGAGACTATCTCAATAACAGATTGGATGCACTGCATAGAAGAGTTGTTGGAGGACATCAAAAACATACAGGAAGAAAGAAAAAGATCATTAAAAAGATGGAAAAGAAGAAAAAAAAAAGATGAACATGTGTGTTTGAAGTAACTCTGAAACTTGCTCTTGAGATAGATATGTTCAAGCAAATGGAAGAAATTAAGAAATAAATAGCTGAACAGAAAATTTCAAAAGGCAGCTTAAGAAGAGAAATACTATAATGAAGTATGCAAAGACCTAAACTTAGAAAACTGAAAGGGAAGAACATGCTCAGCATTTCTCAAGCTGAAAGAACTGAAGGAAAAATTCAAGCCTTAACTTGAGATTTTGAAGGATTCCATAGGCAAAATATTGACTGATTCAGGAAGTATCAAAAGAAGATGGAAGCAACATTGAGTCACTGTACCAAAAAGGAATGGTTCATGTTCAACCATTTCAAAAGATAGTATATGATGAAGAATCAATGGTACTGAAGGGAGAAGTCCAAGCTACAGTGAAGATATTGACAAAAAACAAGTCTCCAGGAGTCCACAGAATACAAATAGAAATCTTTCAACAATGTAACACTGCAAGTCTTCACTCATCTATGCCAAGACATTTGGGAAAACCTGGCCAACTGATTGGAAAAGTTGCATATTTATACCAATTCCAAAGGAAGTTTACAACAGAATGTGGAAATCATTGAACAATATCATTAATATTACATACAAATAAAATTTTGCTTTAAATAATTAAAAATTAGTTGCAACTGTACATCAACAGAGAACTTCCAGAAGTTAAAGCCAGTTTCAGAAGAGGACATGGAACTAAGGATATCATTTCTAATGTCAGTTGAAATCAGAGAATACCAGAAAGTATTCTTGATTAACTTGTTCTTTATTAACTATGCAAAGACTTCTGACTTTGTGGGTAGTGAAAACTATGGATAACATAGGGAATAATGGGTACTCCAGAACACTTAATTGTGCTCTTGAGGAATCTGTATACAGACCAAGAGGCAATCTTTCAAACAGAAAAAGGGGAAATCAGGAAAGTTGAGCTCTAGGGTTTTATCTTTTCCCCATACTCATTTAATCTGTATACTGAGCAAATAATCTGAGAAACTGGATTGTATGAAGAATAATGAGGCATTGGATTGGAGTAAGACTAATTAACAACCTGGGATAGTAAAATGATACAATATTGTTTGCTGAAAGTGCAGATTATTTAAAATACTTACTAATGAAGGTCAAAAGGAGCTCTGGTAGTGTAGTGGTTATGAATCAGGCTGCTAACCTCAAGGTCAGCAATTGGAAACTACCAACAGTTTTGCGAGAGAACGATGAGGCGTTCTGCTCCCGTAAAGATTTGCAGCCTCGGAAACCCTGTGCAGGGTCACTATGAGTTGGAACCGACTCCACTATACTTAAAAACAACAATGAAGGTCAAAGACCTTCACTGTAGATTGCACCTCATTGTAAAAAAAAGAAAAAAGAGGGGGAAAAAACCCTCAAAACTGGACCAATAAGTGTTGTTATTGTTGTTAGGTACCATCAAGTTGGTACCAACTCAAAAAAACCCTATGAACAACAAAACAAAAAAAAAGACTGCCTAGTCCTGGGCCAACCTCACAAGTGTTGCCACACCTGAGCACATTGATGCTGCCATTTTGCCAGTCCATCACTCTGGGGGGTCTTCCGCTTTTTCTCTGACCCTCCACCATACTAAACATGATATCATTCTTTAGTAACTGATCCCTGCTGACAATAAGTCCAAAGTATGAAAGATGAATTTTGGCCATCTGATCTCCAAGGAGCACTCTGGCTGCATGTCTTCCAACACAGATCTGTTGGTTCTTTTGACAGCTCATGGCACTTTCAATATTCCCCTCCAACACCATAACTGAAATGCATCAATTCTTCTACGGTCTTCCTTATTCACTGTCCAGCTTTTCATGCATATGAGGTTATTGAAAATACCATGGCTTGGGTCAGGCACACATTAGTCCTTAAGCTGACATCTTTGCTCTTCAACACTTTAAAAAGGACCTGTGCAACAGATTTGCTTAATGCAATACAATACATCGTTTGATTTCTTGACTGCTATTTTCATTAGTGTTGATAGTTAATCCAAGAAGAATGAAGTCTTTGACAACTTCAATCTTTTCTCCATTGATAATAATGTGGTTTATAAGTCCAGTAGTGAGGACTTTTGTATTCTTCACAGTGAGATGCAATCCATCCCAAAGGGTATGGTCTTTGATCTTCATCAGTAAAATATTGATCTTCATCAGTATTTTAGCTCCTCTTCACTTTCATCAACCAAGGTTGTATCATCTTGCATATTGCAAGTTATTAATGGGTCTTCCTCCAATTCTGATACCACATTTGCTTCATATAACCTAGCTTCTCAGATTATTTTCTCAGCATGCAGATTGAATAAGTATGGTGAAAGAATACAACTCTGTCATACACACCTTTCTTAATTTTAAACCATTCAATGTTCACATGTTCTGCTTGAACAACTACCTCTTGATCCATGTACACATTCCTCATGAGCACAATTAAGTGTTCCAGAATACTCATACTTTGCAATGTTGCCCATAGCTTGTCATGATTCACACAATTGAAAACCTCTGCATAGTCAATAAAGCACTGGTGTTCTCTGCTTTCAGCCAAGATCCATCATCAGACATCAGCAATGATATCCTTCGTTCCACGGCCTCTTCTGAATCCGGCTTGAACATCTGGAAGTTCTCTGTCAATGTATGCTTGCAGCCATTTCTGTATTACCTTTAGTAAACATTTACTCGCATGGGGTATCAAAGATATTTATTGTCCAGTGATTTCCACATTCCATTTGATCACCTTTCTTTGGAATGGGCACAAATAATTATCTCATCCATCAGTTGTCCAGGTAGTTGTTTTACAAACGTCTTGGCACAGATGAGTGTCTCCAGTGCCACCTCACTCTCTTGAAAGATTTCAATTTTTATTCCATCATTTCCTGGTGTCTTGTTCTTTGCCAAAGACTTCAATGCACCTTGGACTTCTTCCTTCAGTATCATTGGCTCTTGATTATATGCTACCTCTTGAAATGGTTGAACATCAGCCATTTCCTTTTGGTACAGTGACTCTGTGTATTCTTTCCATTTGTTTTTGATGTTTTCTTCGTCATTCAACAATTTGCCCAGATAATCCTTCAATAATGAAAGTCAAGGCTTGATTGTTTTCTTCAGTACCCCCTACTCGAGTATGTTCTTCCTTTTGGTTTTCTGACTCCAGATCTTTGCACATTTTGTTGTAATATTTGACTTTATCTTCTTGAGCTGACCTTTGAAATTTTCTGTTCAACTCTTGTACCTCCTAATTTCTTCCATTTGTTTTAGCATCTGAATGCTAGAGAACAAGTTTCAGTGTCTCTTCTGTCATCCACTTTTATCTTTTCCTTCTTTCTTGTCTTCATAATGACTTTTTGCTTTCTCCCTGTATGATGTTCTTGATGTCATCCCACAATTCTTCTGGTCTTTGGTATTTAGTATTTAAGGTATCAAATCTGTTCTCCAGATGATCTCTAAATACAGGTGGGATATATTTAAGGTCATATTTTGGCTGTTATGGACTTGTTTTCATTTCCTTCAGCTTCAGTCTGAATTTATGTATGAGCAATTAATGGTCTGTTCCATAAAGTTGCAGATAGTACCCATTTGACCTAGCTTTGATGGCTTGATAATCAGAACTCAACTAGAGAAAGAGAAAAAAGAAAAGAATAAAATAATTTTTGATAAAGGAAATGAGGGCAAATTGCTACAATTAAATGAGCTTGACCTATACTCATGGAGGTAGTAATGCTAAATACCAACAGAGAGGGAAGGAGTCTTCACATCAAGTATCAATGCTATCCCTTCTGTACACAGGGTAGATAGGGTTGGGCAACTAATACATTGACTACCTAAACTGAGGGGAAATAAAAGCACAGAGTGACTGGCTTATAAGGTTTCCAGGGAAGTTTAGTTAAATAGTGTATGGGGGAAGAAAGAGTCCCCATTGAATAATTTTGTCTTGTCTAGATGGATCTGGTAAAAAAAGATGGGGATAAGATTATTATTATTCAATAGTGAGTAATTGTTATCATGACTAATTGTGACTGTTATAATTATAAAGGTAGAAGTTTTGTAACAAATATGGGGGAGTAGTTATTCTTACAGTCCAGAAACAAAGGACCCTAAGATCATAAAAGGAGAAGAGCACAAGCAGAATGAGAGACCTTATCCAAAGAAGCAGCGACACCAGAGATAGAGGCAGAGATGGGGACATGGAGAGAGGGAATGTCTGAGGACTCTAGATTCATGGGAAGAGATGGATTAAGAGATGGAGGTCAGGAGGCAGATTTGTAGAATGCACCCTTTTGTAAGGTAAATTGTTATATATGCCTGAGTATTAAAAAAAAAGAGCTAAAATGAATAGAGAGAAATACTGTTAATTGATGGTATATGGAGGTGATTATCATCATTGTAATGAAACAAGTTGTATGATTTGTTCAATGTAAAACTGATAATCTGCCCTGCAAACTTTCACTCAATTCGCAATAAAAACTTTAAAAAAAACCCTCAAATGATGTATTCATTAGTACAAATCTGCTGCAAAATAAAATAATTTTCTCCTCAATATATATATTCTATATTGAATTGTCAGGTCAGTCTTTCTGCATCATATTTCTGTTAAATAAATACCTAAATCATTTGGATCTTTATGAACAGTTCTGAATTCAATATATTTTCAGGGCTTTTGAGGATTCCTGGTGATGCTGTGGTCAAGAGCTCAGCTGTTAACAAAAAGCTTGATTTTAGAACCCACAAACTGTGCTGCAGGAGAAAGATGCGGCTTTCTATTTTCATGAATAATTACAGCTTTGGAAAACCTATGGGGCTGTTCTACACTGTCCTGTAAGGTTGCCATGGATCAAAGTAGACTAGACAGCCATCGGTTTCACGTCTCTTATCAAACATTTAACTCAGTCCATGAATTTAATAGATTAATCAATAAATGTACTTTAAATGAATTAATAATTGAATTAAAATTTTCCATAGTGATTTATTTTATAATGTCATATTAATAAACATATTATAGACAAAGTTATAAAATGCATATATTATAACCGTAACCAGTTGCTATCAGCAGATTCTGACTTATGGTTACCCCTGAGGAGCACAAATGGTTAAGAGCTTCACTACTAACTGGAAGGTTGGTACTTTAAACCCATCCAGACTCACAAGTAAGGCCTTGTAATCTACCTCTAAATGCCAGACTTGAAGACTTTATTGAGCACAGTTCTATTTTTCTGACATGGGGTCTCCATGCAGTTACTATCGTTGTTGTTGTTGTTGTTGTTAAATGCCTTCAAGTTGATTCCGACCCATAGCAACCCTGTATAGGGTTTCTGAGGTGTGGCTGGCGAGTCTGAATAGCCAGCCTTGTGGTTCATACTGACTTTGCAGTTCAGTGCAGTATGTTGTTGTTGTTGTTAAATGCTGTCGAATCGATTCTGACCCATAGTGACCCTGTATAGAGTTTCCAAGGAGTAGCTGGTGAGCTTGAACTGCTGACCTTGCAGTTCAAACAGCTTTGCAGTCTGGCACATTAACCCATAGCACCACACCAGTGCAGTATAGGACTCCCCAAAGTCTTGTGGCATTTATCTCCTTTTCTGTTACATGTACCCTCACCACACATTGACTAAATTCTTCAAAGTTCAAGAATAAATATTACCTTTTTCATAGTGGCTTCCTGATTATAACAGGAAAAGTCTGTCCTTCTGTTCTGGTGTTTCCTTTAATTTGTATGTTGTTATAGCCTTCCTTGATTAGTTAGTTATACATGTAATCTGCAATCCTCCACTGTACACAGTAGTGTAAACAATACTTCCTGGGTTTTGCTCCACCAGAGTAACCACTGCCACTACAAATGTAGAAATGTAAAATCTCCTTTCATACAAACCTATTTTGAATGTCCCTGAATGTTTCTCCTCCTAACTTTCACTATTAGCTTCTTTTCCTTCCAATTGAAGAAGCATCATTCACTGTTCATGCCCATTTTAAGCATAAAACTGATCTCACATTCCTGATTTTAAAGGCTTTCAAAGTTCTTGATCCTCAGGGGTGAAACTAGTGAAGGGTCTAGAGTAAAACTGCTGAGAAGAGTCCCTTCATACATTTATATTCTATGTATTATTTACCCACTAATGGCAATAGAACACACCCTAATGGAGGGCAGAGCAGCACAGCTTTCCTTACAGCATATTGTTGTTCAGGGCAAGTACCTCATGACCTATAGTCTGTCATGATTCCATGCCATCTACCCAGTAAACCCAGAGATTCTGAAGGCCTAATACCTTATTCACCAAAACTTAATTGCCCTTTATTTTCTTTCCAAAGAGAATATTCACATGTCTACTCACCTCAGTGCAAACCGGCTTCAAGACATTTGTTACATTAATTAACTTTATCACTCACTTGTCTCTTGATAGACAAATCCTTATTAGCCTGCTTCCTATTTCTTATTTCCATTTTACACAAATGCCTTGTGTGTGAGAGGAAGAAAATTATTTAAAGAGTAACTTCATTTGGCTATTCCTTTGATTTAGGTGCCACACTGTTTATATATTTTTCATTTTGCACTGGCGTAGACTGTGGCACCATACAATAAGCACTTGACCTCAAGGTTGGTTAGACCTGCAAGGCCAGTGGTTCAAACACCCCAGTTGCTCCTTGGAAACCCTATACAGGGTCACTATGAGTAGAATCAACTAGACTGTACTTAACACCAGACTCCTTTAACTATTTCCCTCAGCATTTTATATTATTATTATTTTTCTCTAATTGTGCCCCAGAAGATAATATCTCCACTGAAGATAGTCTCATCATTGCTCAACATTTAAGATAAGCATCTCCCTCCACCCTTTCCAATTGTCCAGAGCACTCATGAATGATTTTTCTATGGTCAAAAGAGCTCTTGCCACTTTCCCCTCCAAACTAAAGCCTGTTAAGCCTTGACCAACATCAAACCTAATCTTTTCTATGTAACCCTACTAAAATCTCCATACGATTTTGATTTCTTACTTTCATGACTTGATTTTTATTCATCCAAAAAAAAAAGAATTTCTGAGGCAGGGTCATGATGCAAGCTTCTTTTATTTTTGCTTTGCTAAGTTAGGTGCCTTAGAGTTGGTTTCAACTCATAGCAACTCTGTATAGGGTTTGAGGAGAGGCTGCTGAGTTTGAAGCCGCTAACCTTGTGAATCAAACCAATGTTTGTAGTCCAGTGCTTATCCTACAATGTCACACCAGAATATAATCATAGTTATATTTACTATGACTTACACAAAGTGATATTGTTTATTAAATGTTCATTATAAATTGATACCTAAGATAAGAATGGGCAGGTTTCTGTCCCTCTTTTGATGACTTTCACATGATAGCTCATCTATCTTAAATATACTTTCTTCAAATTCTGTTTAGTTACATGATGCCAGTTTTTCCTCTTCCTCTCAAGCGTCTATGAAAGTTTCTTTCTTCCATGTTTCCAAGTCTCCTTTGTTTCATTGTTCCTACACTTCTTTACCACTGTTAGCTTATTTACCTCTCTTATTCTAGGTTATGACCTCCTTGACAGTAGATATTGTGCCATTCCTTTTGAAATTCCCTTGAAGTAGCATGCAGTTAATATACAATATGCACTCATTGTCTGTTGAATTCTGAATGAATATCAGATATAAATATTTTGTATTACTTCATCAGATTGCCTTGTGTGTATTATACTACATGGTTTATGTTTTGTATCTAGTGATTGTGAATATAAAATTTCTACTTTCTACATCTAACTTAGGATAGTTACTTTATTGATTGGATCTTCATGAATAAGGGCGGGGTGTTAGGCCAGAACATGGGGAGGAGGATTATTGTTGCTGTTGTTAAGTGCCATCAAGTTGGTTCTGACCTATACAGACCCTGTACAGGGTTTCCAAGGAGTGACTAGTAAGCTTGAACAGCTGACACTGCAGTTCAAACTGACTTTGAAGTCCAGCACATCAGCCCACAGCACCATACCAGCACTCCTTAGCTCTTGGTAATTGTATTCTTGTATATTGCTCAAATTGCTGTATATCTCCACATGTATCCTTCTTGATCCTATAATTTCTATGCAGGCAATTTTTAAAAAATATAAGCTTTAGTAATAAAAATCATAGAATGTTGATATCTAATATTTGTGAAAGTCCCCTTGAATGAAGGAACTTGTAGATGTACACATATTTTCCTTTTGACTAGAACCTTTTAGCAAAACAGAACATAAAGAATAATGTCAAGAGTTGGGCACAGCTTAGGAGACAGAGGAGTATGCTTCACATTACATGCTGAGTTCTAATCGAATGGGAGATTGTCAAAGTGCCGGTCAATGGTTGGTTGTAGGAAACCCTGAAAAACAATATGATATTTCAGCAGACAAGAAGAAAGGGATAATATTAAGGTAACCCTGATATGTCTTGGAAGGGAAGAAGGAAACATAACATTTGATTCATGTGCTTGAAAATTTTAATTATAATTTTCTCTTAAAAAGTTTCAAAACCCGTTCAAACTTGAGAATTAAAGAGAAGAGATTATTTCAATTTTTATATACTCTATGGGTTCTAACATTGTACAGGACACATTGTAGAAGCACAGAGAAATATTTTCTTTTGAGGAGAAAAAGTATCATTTTTAGAGAACACGTAATTTTGGTAAGAATTGTTCAGTTGCATTTCAATCTATTTTTATAAGGGCATAAAGCATACCTGTAAATCTTATAGAACCAATGAGAAAATTAAAACCATGAAACCTATAAACATGGTTAAAATGTAGTTTTAATTACAAAGCAATAAGACTGATTTTCTCAGAGAAATTATAATAATCAAATAGAGGTTTTTCTAAGGATGTTCAGTATTTTTATCTGCAGTGTGTCCCGGCTATAACTGTGCAAGTGAGTCTCCTTAATAGAAAGATTCTTGCGGATGAATAAGATCATAATATCTATCTATCTATCTATCTATCTATCTATCTATCTATCTATCTATCTTGGAATCAGTTTGTTTTATACTTTACCTATCTCTGCTTTAAAAAGACTACAGTGCAATAAATAATTATTTAAATAATATTTCTTAAGCCGCATTTTGACCATCTTTCTAATACTTCCTTCAGGGCTCGGGAAAGGGTCATGATAAAACTGCAAAGTCTTTAAGCAGAAATAGTTTTATGTAAAGTCTATAAGATGCCAAACAAGAGGTTACTGTGGGGAGACAAGCTAAAAGAATAAGATCCTCATGCTAAGACTAAATGAAGAATGTTATGTTGCTTTCAGTACTTTTGTTCTCTGTGACAAAGATAAAGTTAATTATTCAGAGATAACAAAGAAGTCTGTTTATTGAATATGACAAGGAAGATGCAATTCTGAATTGCAGTGTACTGTAATATTAAAGATCAAAGAACTTTTAATCGGAATCAAATTCAATTTTTAATTGAGCCCATTTATTGCACACATGAGTGGTATTGAAATTTCTTTCAAAGCAAGAACTCCGCAGCTAATAAGTAAATCTAGTAAACTGAAAGAGACTCCTTTTTTTTTTTTTGCTTTAAATGTTACATTTTAGATCAAACAATTATGAATTACTTTGGCTGAAACTTATAAATTGATTTGATGTTGGATGCATGAATTTTAATAAATTTATTCTTTTTCTTTTTGGCCTTTTGTTGACTTTATGTTCTCTACCCTGACTAAGAAGAGTGTGTTGATATACTAGGGTTATATGATACCATGACATCTGAATGAAAGATTTGATATTTGTCATCCAGATGCTTTGCCTTCTTGGTTCCATCTGGATATTTGGCCTTGTACTTACAAACCATCTGTGTTTGTAGCTATACTTTCCACTTTCATCCAGATGTTTTGACACTGTGTGGACAGAACATGTGGCACTGTCTATAAAATGTAATTACATAAAAATAAATAGCAGTGTGTAAGCAATTAAAAGCACAATATTTTCTCATTTAGAAATCACAACTATTTTTCCTTGCTAATATAATCATGGTTGAATATATTTTCCTTACAGTGTTTTCAACCTTTCAATTTTATTTTAAAACAATGAAAGGCAATTATGACATGTTCCATCTAATTCAAATGAAAATCTCAATATTTCAATCATTCCTAACCCCCCAAAAATCTGATTTAAGATAATTTTATCTTTTAGTTATTACTACTCTATTAAAATGTCAGTTTGATGACTAAGACGCACCTGCCTAAAGCCATGATATTTTCAGTAAACTCTATGCATGTGAAAGTTAAACAATGAAGAAGGAAGACCATACATAGAAGAATTGCTGCATTTGAATTATTGTGTTGGCAAAAAATATTGAGAATATCGTATACTTCCGGAAGAAAAAACAAACCTGTTTTGGAAGAAGTACAATTGGAAGATTCCTTAGAAAGGTCTCCCATTCTTCGAACAGTGCTTTAGGAGGGTTCAGTGTCTGGAAAGCACATCATGTTAGGTAAAGTGCATAGAATTTGTTTACAGTTGTCATGTAGGTTGGAATTGACTAGAAGATCATTGGTTTGGGGTTTTGGTTTTGCTAGTAATGAGAGGTAATTATAAACTATTTTATACTTCCAAGGGTAGAACTAAAATTGAAATTAAAAGCTTTGTTCTCAATACACTGCAAGAATTACTGGTCTTGCAAAAGTGGGTTACCTATCAAAAGATTTGTGCAGGAACTGGAGCATAAGTTAGGAACTTGATTAGATGACTTCCAAATCCTTCTCAAAACATGTTTAATTTCTTCAGTGTACATAAAAAGTCTTGACACATAGGAGATGGTTAACACATATATAATGGATACTTATATGGATTGTAAAATTGTATTTCAGTTTTCTCTATCCTAATAGAGTCAAGCAGTGTAATGACAGTCAGAGAACAGTTGTTTGCATGATTGCAGGGCACTCCGTTTCTTGAATACAAAATGAAAGTTACATCCTGTACACTACACTGCAGTGGACTATGGAAATACAGGTGTAATGATATGCAGTGAAAGAACTTTGAAATCACTGTCTAAGGAACGATTAAGTTAGATTTGCCATAAAGTAAAAAATTCCCTCCAGGACCTCACAACATTAAATAAAAATCAAAATATCTCAGTAGGTCCAACAAAGAACATTTTTCTCTGCTTTGAAAAGTTTTTGCTTTGTTTTCAGTTGAGTAATAGGTGAAGAAACTGGTTTATATTGAAAACAAAGTCTGAAACAATTATATATTTTGAATTCTACAGCAGTACTCATTCGGTAAAATGTTTCCATTCTAGAAGGCCATAAGAATGCAGAGTGGAAGGATGTGTTCAGCTCCACTCATCCGGTCATGCTCAGTGATAGATGCACATTGAGTGGAGTGACCACATTAAATAAACATACTTGAATTTCTATTTTTCTCTCTAACTGTCTGACTATCTAGTTGATTATTCATAAGTTCAATATATGCATATTAAAATTCCATATTCCTTAACTTGCAAAGATACAATCACTCTATATCTACCTTTCACCATCATGCATATTGTTCCCCCTTCCAAACCCCAATAAATTTTACCCCCCCAAAATCATATTGCTTCCCTATATCTACCAACTCTTCTAATAGAGTTCTCTTGTTTGCAGGGTTCCTGGAATATATGAAAGGTTTACATGAAGATTACAGCCAAGAAATACCTATGGAACAGTTCTACTCTGTAACACATAGGGTCACCAAGAGTTGGAAACGACTCTACAGCTATAGGATGTTTGTAGTTGTTATTGTTGTTAAGGGTCTGTTTTTGTTTTTTGGTTGCATTTGCAAAGCTTTATAGACGTTCTTGGTTCTTGATGCATACAAGCAATGCAGGAGGCTTTCTATAGTTTCAAGCATAGAAATGAAATTTTTAAAGGATTGCACAGGCAGCCCCCAGGCTATGAACAATACCCATCTTAAAAACAAATTTGTAGGTGAATCAGAGCAGGTGCACATGGTTCCTTTTAGCCATATTTTAGTACAAGTAAAAGCTTGAAGCCTTTTCAATAATTTACAAGCTGCACGTGCAGCAAGTAAAGCTGATCATAATGAAGAATTTGTTGCCAGTAAGGGATGTTCTAATTATTTCATATTGAGGGTAAATTTACATAAACACAGCATGGATATGGAGCAAACAGTGCTGCCCTGCTCAAAGATGGCACTCCTATCAAGGATTGTGATGCTCCAATTCAAGAATGGTGACTCTCTATTCAAGTATGGTGGCAGTTAGCTCACAAATGGCAAATGACTAATCTGCTTTGAATGGGTGTGGTTCTTCATGCTCTTGCCAATCATCCAATCTCACATCAGGGCGCAGAAAGGACTCACTAAGTGTCTTCTCAGTCTTCCAACCAAGGACTTCGACCTGTAATTTTTCCTGTTTTAGTTACTGTGATAAATAGCACAAATGAAAAAAAAAAAAAATCATATCTGTTCCCATTTTACTTCATCAGCTATGACATAACTAGTTTGAACTGGTTATAAACCCCACTTAAAACATAAGTAGAGGTGTCCTTAAGCTGCATGTTCTTAACCTGAGGATTATCTATATTTCTAAAACTCTACTCCACTGGTGACCACAGAAGCCAAAATATGATCTTGAACATATCTCACCTGAATTTAGAGATCATCTGAAGATCAGATTGGATGCATTAGACACTAAATACCAAAGATCAGAGGATTTGTGGGGTTGCTTAAGAACTTCATGCAAGAAGAAAGCAAAAGTTCATTAATAAAGAAAGACGAAAAGACCGAAATGGGTGTCAGAAGGTATTTTGCACCTTGATCTCCAGCATAGAGATAATAAAGCAAATGGAAGAAATGAGGTTGTAAAAGAGCAGAACAGAAAATTTCAAAGGTCAGCTTAGAAAGATAAAGTCAAATACAATGAAATGTACAAAGATCTGGAATTAGAAAACCAAAACTAAAGAACACATTCAGCATTTCTCAAGTTGAAGGAACTGAAGAAAAAATTCAAGCCTCAACTTGCAATATTGAAGGATTATTTGTGCAAAAAAGTGAATGATGCAGAAAGCATCAAAAGAAGATGGAAGAGATACACAAAGCTACTGTACCAAAAAGAAATGGTCAATGTTCAATCATTTCAAGAAGTAGCATATGATCAAGAGTCAATGATATAAAGGGAAGATGTACAAGGTGCATTGAAAGCATTGACAAATAACAAGGCACTGGAAATTGATGGAACACAAACTGAAATCATTCAACAAGCTGATGCAGCACTAGGGGCATTCACTCATTTGTGCCAAGAAATGTTGAAAGTAAAGAATACCAGAAAGATGGTTACATGTGCTTTATTGACTATGCAAAAGGCTTTCAATTATATGTATCGTGACAAGCTATGGACAACATTGTGAAGAAGAAATATTCTGAAACACTTAATTTTGTTCATGAGGAACTTGTACATACACCAAGAGGCAGGTGTTCAAACTGAACAAGGGAACACTGAATGGTTGAAAATTAAGAAAGCATTACATTAGGATTGTATTCTTTAACCATAATTATTCAATCAGTATGCTGAACAAATAATTTGAGAAAGTAGATTTTATGAAGAAAAAACGTGGCATCAGGATTGGAGAAAGACTCATTAACAACCTGTGATATGCAGATGATACTACTTTGCTCACTGAAAATAAAGAGGACTTAAAATACTTACTGATGAAGATCAAAGACCACAGCCTTTGGTATGGGTTGTACTTAAACAAAGATCCTTGACACTGGACCAATAAACAGCATTCATATACATGGAGAAAAGTTTGAAGTTGCTCATTTTGCTCGAATCTACCATCAACAGTCATGGATGCAGCACTCAAGAAACCAAATGAGGCATTGCATTAGGCAAATCTGCTGCACAAGACCTCTTTTAACTGATCAAGAACAAATAGGACAATTTGAGGACTAAGGTGTGCCTGTCCCAAGACAAGGTATTCTCAATAGCCTCATATGCCCATAAAAATTGGACAGTGAATGAGTAAGACCCTACAAGAATTGATGCATTTGAGTTATCATGTTGGAGGAGAATATTGAAAAGACCATGGACTTCCAAAAGAACAAACAGATCTGTGTTGGAAGAAGTACAGCCAGATTCTCCTCAGAAGAGAGGATGTTCAGAATTTCTCTCTCATACTTTGGACATTTTATCAGGAAGACTAACTACTGGAGAAGGATATTATGTTTGATAAAGTGAAAGGTCTTCTGAGGAAGACTCACAATGAGATGGATTGGAATGGTGGTGGCAGAATTTGGCTCTGGCATAGCAATGATTGCGTGATTGGTGCAGGATTGGGCAGTGTTTCATTCTGTTGTGCATAGGGTTGATATGAATTGGTACTGTTTTGATGGCACTTAAGAACAACAGCAAGAATAGCAAAAGCTTCCATTAAAATATTATTTTAAAATTCTTCTTACTTCACTCTTCATAAACTTAGCAACTCACATTCCATAATAAGCAGTAAGACTATCTTGGAAGGAAGCACATAAGGTGGAATTTTTAGGCTTATCCGTTAAGTTGTATCCCTTGAGCTTAATTATCTTCTTTGATACGCTAAAATAACTTGTGTGGCAGTTTAGGATAAGCACTGGACTGCTAACCACTAGGTCAGTAGTTCAAACCAAGCTGCTCATGATATCCTATGCAGGGTTGGTCACGGCACACAACAACAACAAGATAGCATAACCAGAAAACCAGTGCTTGAAAAGCTACCTTCTGGATCAGTACTTTCTTGTCCCCAGACATATATCTAACAGTGATACAAGTCCTTCCCATGTAACTTCAAAGCATTAAAGGAAAGGCAAACATTACGCTTAAATAGATCACATGTTACATAGGAGAGTAAAGATTTAAATTATAATTAACAATTGTTCAATCACAAGAGAGGAGTACAAAATATTTGAAAGTCAAATGAGATGTCCTGGGCAGTACTACATACAAAGAAAGAAATGCTGTTTCCAGATAGACAGATTGCCCGTAGTGAAGAAATGTAGTCAGTTCAGTGAGTTGGGAGTGAGAAATCCACTGCACAGCTTTGCCCTCACATAGGGAGACTCACACTACTTAATTTAAAACTTGAACATTAATTAATATATTTGACTAATATTTATTAAACTTCTGCTACATAACAGGCACTCTGAAAGTATCAGTAAGAAAACTGTATCTATGATAGATATGACCCCAATTTCCAACAGACTTAATCGTTTTAAGGTATGATGAAGTTAAATGCCTTGGACTAGCTTGTTACCTAACCTGGGAGACAAAGTCCACCTCCTACTTAGGGGTCAGGAATCAGTTGATACAAAGATGTTATTGTTTTGGCTTTGGGGTGAGCATGTTATCTTGCTCTAGATAAATTCGAAGAGAGATGTTCATAATGGAAGAGAAAAGTTCTGTCTTAGTTATCTAGTACTGCAGTAACAGATACTCACCAGTGGAACAATAAATAACATCCCGATAAATGGAGGAAAAATTGAAGTTGTCAAAAACAACTGGCAGTGTTTCATTCTGTTGTATATAGGGTCACTGTGAGTCAGAAATGAATCAACAGCAGCTAACAACAACTATAACAGAAATACCAGAAACAATTGTTGGCTTTAATAAACAGAAAAATACTTTCTTACAATTTAGGAAGCTAGAGAGTCACATTTAGGCCGCTGGCTCTTGTGGAAGATTTTCTCCTTTTGGTTACTCTAGGGGAAGTTTCTTGTCCTTAGGGTCCCTGATGATCTTCAGGTGCTGTGGCATCTTCTATCTTCCTCCATCTCTGCTTGTTCACTTGCTTGTTTATTTGCTTATATCTCAAAAGAGACTGAGTTAAAAAACAAAAACAAAAACAAAAAAACACCTACACGTTATTAGTTTTAGGTGCCGTTGTGCCAGTTCTGATTCATAGTGACACTGTATAGGGTTTTTGAGGCTGTAATTATTTACATGAGCAGAAATCCTCATCTTTCTCTCACTGGCATTACAAAATAACCCTTTTCCAAATGGGATTATAACTATGGATATGTTGTTGTTGTTTTATGCCGTGGAGTCGGTTCCGACTCATAGTGGCCCTGTACAGGGTTTCCGAGGCTGTAAATCTTTACGGGAGCAGAACGCCTCCTCTTTATCCCGCTGAACAACTGGTAGTTTCGAACTGCTGCCCCTGAGTTTCGCAGCTCGATTCGTAACCACTGCGCTACCAGAGCTCGAGGTTAAGATTTGCAACACATATATTTGGCTAATGCGTCAGACTGCAAAGTCGTTTGAACTGCAAGGTCGGTGGTTCAAGCTAACCAGCTGCTCCTTGGAAACCCTATACAGGGTCGCTATGGGTCAGAATCAACTGGATGGCAGTTAACAACAATATTTGGCGACACAATTCAATCCACAACTTGTTCTATGATAGGTTCAGTTTGACTTGCACATATATGGCCTTCGGTGTAGGATCTCATAACGATTCTGTCTACAGTTATTAGGAAACTGAAAAACATTGTTCAACAATTTTCCATTCAAAGAATATACATCTAGTTTACATATAATCCTCCTAATCTTTACTCACTAAAGAGAATATTCTCAAATTAAGCGTTTTTATCAATGTCTAGTATACTTATTAATCTTAACTGAAATTTATTATGGTTTTAGATTTAGGAATTAAAGACTGTGTTGACATGTATGTCACTGCACACGGGTATGGTGTCTTTAGAGAGTAAATCAGATGTGAGTGAGTAGGCCTGCAGGGCCTGATAAAATCTGTATAGTCTGAGGTCATCCACAGTATTGTTTGATTAGTAGAGAACTCTTCTACCTATGAGCTAACTTTAGCTTTAGTTCAAAGGTGAGGCCTTAGGCTGCCACTGTATCCCAGAACCATATAGCTGAACTAGAAAGTCTGAGCATTCTAACATGGATTGGTGAGAAACAGTAACCTATTCCTATGGGAAACTATGATTCAATATCAAAGTCTAAATCAGTGATGGGGATATAGGAGATGTGCTTACTATTAAAATCTCAGCAATCACACACACACATTTTGGAAGACATACAAAGCCCCAGAGTTATTGAGATGCTTTGAAAAGTGTGGCATTGTCACAACATCAAGACGTCAGAAAACCAGGAGAAGATAACACTGGAGGCTTCTGCTATACTGTAGAACAAATTGAAGTTTAACTGTCTTGGTTGAGGAAGAAACACTAGTGGTAGAAATAATAAAATGTTCAGCCTCTCTGGAAAGATTAACTGTCACCATTCTGAGTCCCCCTTCTCTTGACATTTCTTTCATGTGTTTTGTTGTTGTTGTTAAGTGCTGTCGAGTCGCTGCTGACCCATAGCAACCCCGTATAGGGTTTCTGAAGAGCAGTTGGTGGATTTGAACTGTCGACCTTGTGGCTGTTAGTCCACTGCTGAGCCATAGTACCACACCTTTCTAGACTACAGAAATGGTGTGTGAACCTGTACATGACCTATGCAATTCTCTTCAGTTAGTCATTCAAAAAATATTTACAAAATAAATAGTTTGTGCTCCTACTATGTCAGGTACAGAATTTCTGAGCAAAGAATGAATCCCTTAACAAAACTTACCGTTGATTTAATTCACTCTGGTCTCATACTTCTGTAACACTGGAGAGACAAATAGCTTAAGTATTTTCCTCCCAATGTTCGAGTACTAAGGCAATAATGAGTGCTTAAACAGTCAAGCTATCTTATGACATTTTAGCAATTCTGTGAGAGATGATTTTAATTTTTGGAGCCCATTCCCTTTTAGCTGGTTTTTTTTTTTTTCCCCAATAAAGAGAATTGAAATTATATGCAACAGAAAAGAGCTAGAAAAACAACCAAAGAGAAAATGTTCTTCAGTGCTATGATATTGGACAGAGTACATTTATGTATTCCAATCAATTTGTCCATATTATGGACATAAAAGCAACTTTCATTCTATCTACCATAAAGGTATGTATATAAAAAATTGGAATAATATGTATAGCAGTACTTGAAAAGCTATACAGCGTTATAGAAAGCTATAGAAGTATCATTACTAATTTTGAAATTCCCTTAGAACAACTCAATTCATATGCAAGATGTAATGGGACTCATTAGCCTCTTCTAACTCCTCTGCCTTTCCTTTGACTTTTCCTGTTTTGTCTATTCCCCATTCCCACTTTGTGTTTCTTTATGTAGACAATCCATTCACTGCCCTCAGATCTCAGATGAGGTGTGCCTTTCTTAAGAAAGCCTTTCTCCTAATCGCTTATCCTTTTAGGTATCCTCACCTGCACTTAACAGCACATTCAGTCCTCCTCTATCTTATTATGTAAGCTGAACTATCAACTTACTTTTTTTGACCTCCCACTAAATAAAAGTTAACCATATGTCTATTTTGCCGTTATCCTTCTGGTGTGATTAGTTGTTGTAATTGCCCTAAACTTATGACTCAGGGCAACACTTTTTAGGGCTTCTGAGAAGCGTCCAGTGGCTTTGAATCCCCAAACTTTTGGTTAGCAGTGTAGTGCTTATCTCACAGTGGCACAATAGGATTCCAGTGTTTTTATTTATTCACAATACTCAGTACACTTTTGATTTATGTTTTGTTTTGCTATACCACTCACTCTTTTAAGGAATCTTTCTCTTAATGGTAAAAGTTCTTTCAATTATTTAAATAAATCAAGAGCTTAGAATGATGAGGAAAGAGAAATAATGATCTCTTATACTTAAATGATTCTCATCACTCTCATCATCAATAAGAAAAATGCATTTACTAAGAACTGAATACATTTGGGAAACTAAGTTTAGTAACCTTCAAATTTCCTGAATTGCCATAGAGAAATATATGAATAAAAAGAATGCATGAGATCAATTTTAGACCCCAAAGTGCCCATGAATTCTGAAAAAGCAAACTGAAACTAGTGTGTTGGTTATTAAAATAAAATTATGACACATTACTTTTACAAACTGCTGTTGTTGTTAGTTGCTACTGTGTTAATTCTGACTCATGGTGATCCCATGTGTTACATAGTAAAAATTACAAGATCACTAAGTATAGATAGGTAGAGTTGGGGGGGCTGGAACCATCAACTTTTGAGCTGTTGAGTACAGAACATTTGTGCCACCTGGGGACCTATTTAATTCTACAATGAGCTTCTTGTAACTCAGAAATATAATAGTTGAAACCCATATACTAGAAGTTGAAACCATTTTATTATGTAAATAATTAACCTTCATGACATGTAGATTAACTACTGATTTTATAATTATCTACATCCTGTGATTAATTGGAAGGTATGTTCTTGATCAGGAAAACAAACTCCCCAGTATTGGACTGGGAGATAAAATAAAGTTATGCTTCACATGCATACATTTTTTTTTAGTAATGCATGAGAGTAGCAAATGATCATTATATGAGTATTTGTTTTCTTTCCTGAATCATTTGTTGCCTTTCTGGAAGACTAATTAAAGTTTACCAACATTTATTGAAAGAGTATTCTAAAATTAGAGTAGCTGGATGAGATTATGAAGAAAATTTACATCAACTATAGTGGGTTTTATAAACCATAAAAACAAACCCATTCCATCAAGTCAATTCCAACTCACAGCAGGAATTAAGTAATTTATTCAACAATTTATGTCCACTCAGAACTTTAGAATGAGACCTTGTTTGGCATTAGTATAACCCTAACTATCTTGATTTCAGGCTTCTAGTCCCCAGCATTATGATAGAATAAATTTCGGTTGTTTCAAGCCACCCAATTTATGGTCCCTTCTCAGAGCATTCCTAAGAAAAAACATAAATGAGAAAGAATGGATTTATTTGTCGTGGGAGGCATAAACTACTCACATTAAGCTTTGTTGTTGTTGTTGAATGCTGTCGAGTCAATTCCGACCCATAGCAACCCTGTATAGAGTTTCCAAGGAGTGACTGGTGAGCTTGAACCACTCACCTTGAGATTCAAACGACTTTGCAGTTCAGCACATTAAACCACAACAGGACTCCACATTAATCTTTAAGTCGGTATAATTTTAGGACTTGCTATAAGTTGCACCCTACACTAAAACCATGATGCAAAGTCTTTGGTGGTGTGATGGTTGTGTGTTGTGAAGTTAGTTCCAACAAATATGGAAGTAGAAAACTTCATCTATCTCTTGCAGATTTGAGCTGCTGATCTTATAATTAGAGGTTCAGTTCATAACTCACTACACTATCAGGGCTTCTTACAAAACTATTGTTGCATTCTTGTGTATTCAATTGTTGTTGTTGTTAGGTGCCATCGAGTAGGTACCAACTCATAGCAACCCTATGCACAACAGAATGAAACACTGCCCGGTCCTGGGCCAACCTCACAATTGTTGCCACACTAGAGCCCATTGATGCTGCCATTTTGCCAATCCATCTTGCTGGGGGTCTTCCTCTTTTTCTCTGACCCTCCACCTTACCAAACATGAGATCCTTCTCCAGTGACTGGTCCCTGGAGAGATTTACAACATCACTCCTTTGTCAATTTGTCATACTATGATAGTTATGCCTTTGATATTTTGAATGCCAGTAGAGCTATCCAAAATGGAAGTGGACAGGTTTCAGCTGTGATATCTTACTAGGAAGAAGGAGAGGTATACCACTTCTGAATATTTAGCTACTGAAAAACTTATGGAGCAGCAGAACTTTGTCAGATGTTGTGCCATAATTTGAGCCCTTCAACTTCAATGGCATCCGAAGTATGACTGGGGAAAAGCTTCCTCCTCAAAATAGTGCTAACTAGAATGCTGTGAAAGGAGTAAATCTGTCAGGACTCTAATTGCTGATGGAACATAACTCAAAATAAGGAGGAAAGCTGCAAACATCTGTTAATAATCATAGCATGGAACGTGCGAAGTATCACTCTAGGACAATTGGAAATCATCAAATATGACATGGAATACATAAAGATAGATTAGTGAGCTGAATTGGACTAGTATTGGTCATTTTGATTCAGACAATCACATGGTTAGCCTGGAATGATAAATTCAAGAGGAATGGCATCACATTCATCATCAAAAAGATCATTTCAAGAGATTTATCTTGAACTATAATGCTGTTTCTGATGGGATAATATTCATACACTTACAAGCAAAACCAGTTAACACCACTATTATAAAAATTTATGCACCAACCATTAAGGTCACTGACTATGAAATTGAAGAATTTTACCAAGTCTTTCAGTCTGAAATTGATCAAACATTTAACCAAGATATATTGATAGTTACTGATGATTGGAATGTGAAGGTTGGAAACAAAGAGGAAGGTTGATGCAGGAGATCATATGATATTCTTTTATCAGACCAATGACTAATAAATTGCATAGGTCGTTGTTGTTGTTATGTACTGTTGAGTTGATTCCAACTCATAGTGACCCCGTATAGGGTTCCTGAAGAGCAGTTTGTGAATTTGAGCCACTGATCTTGTGGCTTATACCAATCGTATGGTCCAATGCTTACCTATTTAAAACAAGAACAATTGAGAGGCAGGACTTGATGGAGGGTAGGGTAGAGGTGCATTGAAGACCTCCATTGGCAGTACCACAAAATATCAGATGAAACGGGTTCAGGGAAAAGCTTAAAATTCTGAACCACATATTTAAGGAATATTTGAAAAGTTTGAAGGCTTATAGCTAGTGAAACTTGTGGCAGAAGTAAGAAATCCCATACTTTAGAATCTGCTGGGCTCAGAAGCCCTCAGCCAACAACTTGGGTGAGACCAAATGGCAAGACCAAGTGGGGAGCAAGCAGATTCACCATGGAATAACACTGCTGGAATCTCAGAGCAAAGGTGGACATAATACTTTGTCAGTTTTGCTTTATTCGGTTTTTTCTTTTTTGTATCTGTTCATTGGCCCCTACACTGTTTACACACCTCCATTCTGGTGACTAGAGGGGGTACCTGGAGGAGTGGACACCCCCCACTCCCACCACTAGTGGGTTCTTCTGCCACGCATGCTCATAGATACTCTCAGCATTTGCAGAAACAGGCAGTTCAGCAGCCAACCCTGAACTGTTTATTAATAGGGAAAAGGCCAGAACTAGGAGTATGGAGATGGAGAGAGAATTTAAGAACAAAACAGGCTGAAAATTAACTCCTGAGCTACAATATAACAAGCAGTAATGGCATCTTAAAATTTATCAGGCTGCCTTGAAGGCAAGAAGCCAAAAGAGGGTATTAAAATCATACTCATAATAGGCTACAGATTTTTTTTTTCTTTTTTCTTCTCTCCCTCCTATCTTTTTCTGCAATTATAGACTACAGTATCTAATCTAGGTTTTTTTGTTGTTGTTGTTGTTTGGTGGGTTTCTTTTTCCTTTTCCTTTTTTCTTCTTCTTATTTTTTTTTGCTATTGCTGTTTTGCTGTTTTTACTAGCCCTTTTACTTTTGGGGAACTCTTTCTCTCCCTATATTACCCAAGAAGAGACAGAAATTGCTGCCATAAAGTCAAGCTACAATCACACCCTATAATACTCCACAATCCAGTCAAGAACCAATACCAACCCAACTGCCATACACCAGGGAGGCAGACAACACCTGTGAAAGTTACTCTGAGTAGAGCAAGAAGAAGAGTGAAAAGGGAAGCCCATATCCTGATCTCCTCTATCTGGAGACAACCATAAAACATAAAAAATACCAAAACACACCCTCAATTAAGTATTAAGGTCACAGATAAACACTAAACATGTCCAAGAAGGAAAAGCAGATGACCATATAAGCACATGTGCAGAAACAAGATAAAATGTCTGATACCAATGACCTAGAGGTAGACCTGGACTCCATTCTGTAAGGAGGGCAGACCTTGGAAATGCCTGAGAAGGAATTCAGAAAAATGATTATAAAATGTTTCAAAACACTTTATAATAGAGTTGAGAAAAATAAGGAAGAAGTCAGGAAAGTGCTACAGGAACAATCAACTAATTAGATACAGCATTGGAAACAATTCCAAACCTACAGAAAGAGGTTTAAATGATTAATAATAAGAACATCAGAAATAGACAATGTACCCAAAGGACAAAGGATTAGAATAGAAGAGATGGAAGGTAGAACTAGTGATCTGGAAGACAAATCTCTCAATTCCGCTAAGATAGAAGAACAAACAGAAAAAAGGATTAAAAAATCTGAAGAAGGTCTAAGATTCATGTTGGACAACATGAAGAGGAATAACTTAAGAATTAACAGCATTCCAGAACAGGAAGAACCATATATGCTCACAGAAGAAATAGTTGAAGAACTGCTGGGAGAAAATTTCTCTAACATCCTGAAAAGTGAAAAGATAAACATTCGAGAAGCTCATCGAACCCCAGAAAGGATAGGCCCCAAAAGAAAATTACCGAGGTATATCATAATCAACCTCTCTAAAATCAAAGATAAGGAGGCAATCCTGAAAGCAGCTAGGGAAAAGAGAAATATTACATACGAAGGAAAGCAAGTCAGATTAAGCTCAGATTGCTCAGCAGAAACAATGCAGACAAGAAGGCAATGAGAAGACAGATATAAAACCCTGAAAGAAAAAAACTGCCAACGAAGAATCCTTTATCCAGCAAAACTGTCAGTCAAATAAAACAGTGTAATCAACACATTCCAGAATAAACAGAAGCTAAGGGATTTTGCCAAAGCCAACCCTACACTACAAAACATTCTAAAGGAAATTCTGTGGACTGAAAACCAACAAGAAAAGACAAATCCAGAGACTGACATAAATGGCAGCACCTCTCAGAACTATTTCAACAGATGGAAGAGTCAAGAACAGAACAAAACTATAAGAACAAACTCAGAGAATCTGGGAGGTCAGTCTATGTTCAAAACAATTACAATGTGAAAGAAGGTAAACACGGAGGAACAGAGATCCCAATGGTGAAAAGGTCAGGTAGATTACAGGATAAAACAGACTGCATTATATGAAGGGAAAAGTTAATGGACTATAAAGTAACATCAAAGAAAATGAACACTTCACAACATACCAAGAAAATCAAAATCCAAGAACGTAGAAACATTAATAATATGAGGAAACCCACAAGAAAAAACACAAAAAACATAAACTCAACATAGGACGACACACAGAACAAAGTAAACAGCAACACAACAAACAAATAAACAAACATAATGGCAGCAATTAATCCATACCTATCGATAATTACAAGGAGATGGTAGCATAGTGGTTATGAATCAGGCTGCGAACCACAAGGTCAGCAGTTCAAAACAGCTGTTCCGCAGGAGAAACTTGAGCTGTTCTGCTCCCGAAAAAGTTTTACAACCTCGGAAACCCTGTACTGGGTGGCTATGAGTCGGAACCAACTCCATGTCACACAGCCACCACCACCATCGATGATTACACTGAATGTAAACAGATTGAATGCACCAGTTAAGAGACGGTGGAATGGATAAGAAAACAATATTCTACAACATACTGTCTGCAAGAGACATATCTTACACACAGAGACAAAAAGAGATTAAAAATCAAAAGATGGAAAAAAACTATACCAGTCAGCAATAAAAATTGAACAGGAGTGGCAGAACTAGTCTCCAATAAAATAAACTTTAACACAAAGCTCAGCATAATAGATAAAATGAACATTATCTCATGATTAAAGGAACAATTGAACAAGATGACACAACCATAATAAATATCTATGTTCCCAATGAAAGAGCTCCAAAATATATAAAGCAAACACTAATAGATTTGAAGAAAGTGATAGATAAATCTACAATAATTGTGGATGATTTTAATATACTGCTTTCAAAAATGGATAGAACAACTAAACACCACAAACTTGACAAAGACACAGAGGAACTAAACACCACAATCAGCCAACTGGACCTCTTAGATGTGTACAGAGCATTCAACCTAAGGAAAGCACAATACACATTCTTCTCCAGTGCACATGGAATATTCTCCAGAATAGACCATGTGTTAGGCCAAAAAACAAACCTCCATAAATTTACAAATATCAAAAGACTACAAAGCATCTTCTCAGACCACAATTCTATCAAATTAGAAATCAACAATAGGAAGACCAAGGAAATAAAGTCAAATACATGGAAACTGAATAACACACTGCTGAAAAGCAAAGGGATAATAGAAGAAATAAAATGTGAATTCACAAAGTTCCTAGAAACAAATGAGAATGCAAACACAGCATACCAAAACTTTGGGACATGGTACAAGCAGTGCTGAGGGGACAATTTATTGCAATAAATGCACACAACCAAAAAGAAAAAAGAACCAAAATTAACATATTAACACAGCATCTCCAGCAACTAGAAACAGAACAACAGAGAGAAACTACAGCCACCAAAAGAAAATAAATAATAAAGATTAGAGCAGAAATAAATGAGATAGAAAGCAGAAAAACTATAGAAAGAATCAACAGCACAAGAAGCTGGTTTTTTTAAAGGATTAACAAAATTGACAGACAAATGGCAAACCTAACAAAAGAAAAGAGGGAGAAGACAAAAATAACACGCATTAGAAACAACACAGGCAAAGTCACAATGGAACCAAAGGAAATCAAAAGGATAATAACAGAATACTATGAAAAGTTGTACTCCAACAAATTTGAAAACTTAGAAGAGATGGGTAAATTTTTAGAAAAACACAACCTACCTAAACTTACACACAGTGAAGTAGAAAACCTGAATAGAACCATAAAAGAAGAAATTGATCGGGTCATCAAAAAACTCCCAACCAAAGAATTCCAGGCCCAGATGGCTTCACTGGTGAGTTCAACCAAACATTTAGGGAAGAGCTGTCACCAATTCTACTCAGATTATTCCAGAAGATAGAGGAGGATGGAAAACTTCCTAATACATTTTATGAATCTAGCATGATTCTAATATCCAAAGCAGGGAAATATGTCACTGTGAAAGAAAATTGTAGACCGATATCCCTCATGAACATCGATGCAACAATTCTCAACAAAATCGTAGCCAATAGAATCTAGAAGTACATCAAATATATAATATATAATGATCAAGTGGAATTCATATTAGAGATGCAAAGATGAAATGAGATAAAATGAAGAGGACTTAATATATTTACTGATGAAGATCAAAGAGCACAGCCTTCTGTATGGATTACAACTCAATGTAAAGAAAACAAAAATTCTTACCACTGGACCAATAAACAACATTCTTATCAATGGAGAAGAGATTGAAGTTGTCAAGGACTTCATTCTTCTTGGATCAACTATCAACACTCGCGGAAGCAGCAGTCAAGAGATCAGACGACGTATTGCACTGGGCAAATCTGCTGCACAGGAACTTTTTAAAGTGTTGAAGAGCAGAGATGTCAGCTTGAGGACTAAGGTGTGCCTGACCCAGGCCATGGTGTTTTAAATAGCCTCATATGGATGCGAAAGCTGGACAGTGAATAAGGAAGATCGTAGAAGAATTGATGCCTTTGAGTTGTGGTGTTGGAGGAGAATACTGAAAGTGCCATGGACTGCCAAAAGAACCAATAGATCTGTTTTGGAAGAAGTGCAGCCAGAATGCTCCTTGGAGGCCAGGATGGCTAAGCTTCGTCTCTCATACTTTGGACATATTGTCTGGAGGGAACAGTCTTTAGAGAAGGATATCATGCTGGGTAATATGGAAGGTCAGAGAAAAAGAGGAAGACCCCTAATGAGATGGATTGGCCAGGTGGCATCATTGATGGACTCAAGTGTGGCAGCAGTAGTGAGGTTGGCCCAGGATCAGACATTGTTTCGTTCTGCTGTGCATGGGGTCGCTATGAGTCAGTTCTGACTTGACGGCACCTGACAACAACAACAACATGTGCATCAAAAGACTTCACCAGAAGAGTAAAAATGGAACCCATAGAATGGGAAAAAAATCTTTCACAACGACACATCAAATAAGTGTCTCATTTTAAAAATATATAGGAAACTAAAACACCTCTACAAGAAAAAGACAATTACCGCAATTAAAAAATGGGCACTGGATATGAACAGACACTTCACCAAGGAAAAGATCCAGGCATCCAACAAACATATGAAGAACTGTTCACAGTCACTAGCCTTTAGAAAGATGCAAATCAAAACAACAATGAGATATCATTTCACACCAACAATAACAGCAAAGATCAAAAAAGTAGAGGACAATAAATGCTGGCAATGATGTGGAGAGACTGAGATGCTCCTGTATTGCTGGTTGGATTGCAAAATGGTTTAACCTCTCTGGAAACAATATAGTGCTTCCTCAGAAAGTTGAAAATAGAAATACCTTATGATCCAGTAATTCCTCTACTTGGTATTTACCCACAAGAAACATGAGCCATAACACGAGTAGATATATGCACACCAATGTTCATAGCAGCACTATTTACAATTGCAAAAAGATGGAGACAGCCTAAGTGCCCATGAATTGAAGACTGGATAGACAAACTGTGGTACATACACACAATGGAATATTATGCTACCTTGAAGAATAAAAAGGAAGTTGCAAGCCACTGCATTTCATGGATGAAATTTTAGGACATTATGTTGAGTGAAATCAGTCAGTCACAAAAGGAGATATACTGCATAGGACCATTATTATAAAAAACTAAGAAAAAGAATCCATACTAAAGCAGGAGTGGTGATTCTTTGCTGGTTACCTGGATGTGGGGGGTGGGTCAGAAGAGGGCGGGAAAGGTGGAGCACAGGGTAGGGAATAGACACAGTATAATGTGGGTGCTAGGAAGAGGGACAATACACAAGAGGAGGGAGGGGAATGGAAGAACAAGGCAGATAGGAGAACAGTTAAGCAGGTTTGCATGAGCTTAGTGGGACAGAGGTAAATAATGCTGTAGGCACAACCTTGGAACAACAGGGCTCTGCGATACAGAGATTGAGGCATGGTTGGAATGGGCAAAAGGGGGGAAACAATGTTAGGAGGCTTGTTAAGGTGATGTTGCTCACCGATAAGGGGAAGTGAGGGAGAAACAGCAATGAATTATGTTCAATAGACTTCTGTGAACCTGGGTGGGGACCTGGTTGGTCAGCAGTGTGGCAAGACCTAGGGACTCCTGGGCCCAGAGTCAGTGACATAGCCACAAAGGACTAGAATGAATAGTGAAGTGGCCAGTGGAAAAGAAGTGCAGGTATATGCATAAGAACACCCACATTAGCAGATAATACCCACTTGACCTGGCTTCAATGGCTGGATGATCAGAATTCAACTAGAAGAAAGAAGAGGGGAAAAAAAGAGTCATCTGATACAATTTGATGAACTTGACCTACAGCTATGGATGCAATCGCGCAAAAGAGGGAACAAATCTTTACATTGAGGATCATTCCCACTGCCTCGATACACAGTGTAGATAGGGGTGGGCAACTTAGACATTGGCTACCCAAAATGTGGGGCTACAGAGCCAAGAATTGACTGACTTACAAGCTTTCAAGAGGAAGTCTAGATCCAGGGCTTGGAAGAAGGTAGTATCTCCACTGAGTAGTATCCAATCTGTCTGGGCAGGGCTGATAAAAGGAGATGGGGATGGGTCTCATGTGGCAGAATAGTGAATAATTGCTATCAGGACTGACTGTGAGAGTTGAAAATGTAAAGGTAGACGTTTTGTAGCAAAAGGAGGGGAATGGTTGACTTTGCAGTCCAGGAATAGAGGTCCCTGGGACCATCAAGGGAGAAGAGTGGAGTGCACTACCCAGAGAAGCAGTGACACCAGAGATAGAGGCAGAGATGATGATGTGGAGAGAGGAAATGGCCGGGGACTCCATACCCAGAGAGGGAGAGGGGCTGTGTGCTGATGACCAGGGGGCAGGCTTTCGGGTTATACCCTTTGGTTGTTTGCTGTGCATGGTGGGGATTGTAATCATGGTAAGGAAATGCTATACGATAGGATGAATGTAAAGCAAATATTCTGCAATGTAAACTACCACATAATTCACAATGAAATGTTTTTCAATAACAAAAATAAAAGATAATTGTATACATGGAGCTCACTAATGGAATACACAGGAATCAAATTGACTACATCTATGGGAAGAGATGGTGGAAAGCTCCATATCATCAGCCAAAACAAGGTCAAAGGCAGGCTGAGGAATGGATCATCAACTGCTCATATTCAAGTTCAGGCTGAAACTGAAGAAAATTATGACAAATTGATGAGATCTGAAATATGACATTGACCACATACCTCCTTAAATTGGAGACTATCTCAAGAGTAGATTTGATGCATTATATACTAATTACAGAAGGCCAGAAGAGTTGTGGGATGACATGAAGAACAGATACAGGAAGAAAGAAAAGAAAAGGAAGGGGAGAAAGAAACGACCAAAATCTATGTCAGAAGAGACTGAATTTTGATATCAAGTATAAAATTGGTAAAATAAATGCAAGAAATGAGGACATAAAAGAATTGAATAGAAAATTTTAGAGGGCATCTCAAGAAGATAAAGAATGATAATGAAATGTGCGAAAACCTAGAGTTAGAAAACCAGTTGGAAAGAATACACTTAGCATTATTCAAAATTTCCAGCCTTGACTTGCCATACTGTATGATTCTATGGCAAATTTTTGAATGATGCAGAAAGTATTGAAAGCAGATGGAAGGTATAAACACAGTCACTGTACCAAAAAATAATGATTGATGTTCAACTATTTCATGAAGTACCAAGAACTGATGGAACTGAAAGAAGTCCAAACTGCACTGAAGGCATTGTCAAAAAACAAAGTTCCAGGAATTGCTGCAATACAAATTGAAATCTTTCTACAAACTGATGTAGAAAGCACTGGAGGTGCTTATTCATCTATGCCAAGAAGTTTGGAAGACATCTACCTGGCCAATGGATTAGAAGATCATAGAAGAATTGATACATTTTAGTTATGGTGTTGGGGAAGCCTATTAAAATACCAGGACTTGCCTGGAAGAACAAGCAAATCTGTGTTGGAAGAAGTACATTCAGAATCCTCCTAAGAAGTGAGGAGTGTATGACTTTGTTTGTGTTATCAGGAGGGACCAGTCCCTGGTAAAGGACAGCATGCTTAGTAAAGTGGAGGGTCAGCAAAGAAGAGGATGACCCCCAAGGAGATGGATTGGCATGCAGCAGCAACAATAGACTTAAGTGTGAGGGTGACACAGGACAGAGCAGTTTCATTCTGTTGTGAATAGGGTTACTATGAGTGCTGGGGACAGCATACGCAGACCCTGGGTTGATCAGTGGCAGCCCCATTAAACCACCTCTAAATATAATCAGTTTAACCCAGATGCTCTCCTTCCTCCTGAAAGTATATAGGAATATTAAGATATATAGGAATATTAAGAACAATGTAGCATTTTAGGTATAGATAAATGAAGCCTGGTGCCTGAGATCTTGCTCACAAACAAAAGTTTGCTAAGTGTACAGAGACAGCTTGGCTCCTTTCAGGAACCTTGCTTTATGTTATGTATCCTTAAGAAACCGCATGTTGCTACTCTAGATCATTTAAGTCTAAAAGTTAATATATAACAGCTTGATTGAACCTTTTTTTCTGTAAAAATAAAAATGTTAGATTTTTAAGAAAAACTATGAAAATATCTTAAAAGTTGTTCCTGTGAATCATTATGTCCTGTTTTGAATGATTAATCACATTTCAGTTCTGTATCCTGTTTTAATCACATCCTCCTTTTGTGACATCCTCCCTGAGTGAATTACATCCTTCCTTTGTAACAAATCCCTCCATAAAAGAGAGAATAAAAGGCTGAGGTAAAGTGAGTTATGAATGCAATGCTGTGCAATGCTAGGCAATATGCTTGCAGATCTGTCTACCTGCCAGCTTGCGTCATATCTGTGTGTCTGTCTTTTTTGTATATATTTCATCTCTCTCTTTCTCTATCACTTTCACCGCCAGATCTCCCTTCTTCATGACACCCACACTTCCTTGTCGAGGCGGGACCCTGACATAGGACCTCTACATATGAGTAGGAACCAGCTCGATCACGCTTAATATCATCTCATCACCTCCAAGTCCTGGCTGTTTGTGATTTGAACCTACTCAGTAAATCGTAGAACCAAAAACAAAACAAACAAAAAATCCCTATGGGCAGTTCTTTTTAATGACTATGTGCTTTTTTCTGGTATGTTGTTCTTGATGCCATCCCACAGTTCTTCTGGTCTTTGATCATTAGTGTCTAATGCATCAAATATATTCTGAGATACTAGTCACAAAATACCAGTGGTTTGCGTCTGAACTGCTAATAAAAATGTCATTTATTTGTTTTTAAATATTTTATTGTGAATTATGCAATACTTTACATGGGAGAACATTAGTTTTACATCCATCCTATCATATATCATTACATTGCCATGGTTACAATCCCCTCCATGCATCATCAACCAACCAAAGGGTACACCTTGCAAACTTGCACCCTGGTCATCAGCACACAGCCCTTCTCTCTCTGGGTCTAGAGTCCCCAGCCATTCCCACTCTCCACGTCATCATCTCTGCCTCTTTTTCTGGCATCACTGTTTCCCTGGATAGGGTCCCGCACTCTGCTTTTCTCCCTTGATGGTCCCAGGGCCCTCCACTCCTGGACTGCAAAGTCAACCACTCCCCTCCTTTTGCTACAAAATGTCTACTTTTACATTTCCAACCCTCACAGTCAGTCCTGATATTGTACCACATGAATGTTCTCCACATCTCCTTTCATCAGTCCCGCACAGAAAGATTGGATATCATTCAGTGGAGATTCTGCCTTCCTCCGCACCCTCTGGATCTAGGCTCCCTCTTGAAAGCTTGTAAGCCAATCACTTCTTGCCTTTGTAGTGCCCCCATTTTGGGTAGCCAATCTCCAAGTTGCCCATCCCTGTGTACCCTGTGTATTGAGGGGGGTGGGAATGATCCTCGCCAAAAAGGTTTGTTCCCTCTTTTGAGCTACTGCATCCATAGGTGTAGGTCAAGTTCATCAAATTGTATCAGATTACTCTTTTTTTCCCCCCTCTTCTTTCTTCTTCTAGTTGAGCGCTGGTCATCCAGCCATTGAAGCCAGGTCAAGTGGCTATTATCTGCAAGTGTGGGTGTTCTTGTGCATATCCCCTCGCTTCTTATCAGCTGGATGCTTCATTCCCTAATCTATTCCTCTGTGGCTATATCACTGACTCTGGACCCAGGAGTCCCCAGGTTTTGCCAAACTGCTGGCCAACCAGGTCTCCACCCTGATTCATAGGAGTGTATTGAACGTGGTTGGACTTAGCTCACTGCTTCATTGCTGTTTTCCCCTCACTTTCCCTTATTGGTAACCAACATGGTCACCAGTCAAAGCACGTGTCTGCTCATTTATTCCCATTGAGTCTCAGTCTTAGAAGGGGATTTGCCCTGAGGGGAGCCAACCACTTGTCTTGATGTCTCCTGGGCGAGCAACTTGCTTGTTCTTGTAATAGTCAGTCAGACTGCCATTATTGTTTTCTATTTTTCCTGTCAGTCTTTCTTTCAAGAAGTATCTTCTGTTCTTCTAGCCACTACAGGCTGGAAAAATGACATTTATTTGAAAAAATTGCAAATTCTAGGCACAAAAACAAGAATTATGTAAGAAACTGCTTATGAAAAAGTTGAGAAGATTACATAGAAATGAAAACATTAAGAGAGCATTCTAGGCATAAATAATATCACCCAAAAGATGTGGATTTTAAGAATGCAAACTCCCAGAACTGAAAGATATCCTATTTGACTTGAGCATATATTTTTAAGTGGAGAATAGTTAGAAAAGAAACTAATAGGTGGGAAATGCCAAATCACACAGACATTGAGAATTTATTAAGAATATTGGTCCTAATTCTTAAAATGATAATCCTTATGAATAATGGAAATCTATTGCAACAGTAGGGAATAAAATGATCAGATGTGTGTTTTAAAAATACCATTCAAGGTGAGGTGTAGAGACCGAGCAGTGGGGAGGAAAGAGTGAAAGCTGGGCGAACAGTAAGGATGCTGTTGCAGTGCCAATCCAAACTGAGATGATCTCTAGGACAAGGACAGTGGTGACAGGAAAGAAACACATAATTTCAAGAGACATTTAGGAACTAGAATCTCAAAGATTTGGCTAGCTTTTAGATATGTTGCGTATCCTGATTCTAAGTCAGTTTCCAGAAATGTAGCCCATGTTCTTCCCTTTACAAATATATCCAAACCATTTTAAGTTTCCCATTGAAACTTTTTGTCAGGAGTCCTAGTGTGGCACTGTAGGATAAGCAATGGACTACTAACTGAAAGGTTGTCAATTCAAACCCACAAGCCCCTCCTCAGAAACCCTATACTGGGTCTTTATGAGTTGGAAGAAACTCAAGGGCACTTAACAACAACAAGAAGTGGATAAATCTGTCTCTCAAACCTCAAACACCATGTTTGGAGTCTGCAGCTATTTCAGAACTGGAAGCTTAGCTCATACTTTTCTGAATTGAAAAATGCATCATTATAGAATCCAGCTACCCTGTTCTACTGAGGTAGCCATATTACTAGTTATGTTTATGACTAGTATTTATTCAGGCACCAATGTGACTAATTGGAAATTAAATGTACTCTAAATACAGTCCTGGTGGGGTGCTGTGGAATAATGCACCAGACTGCAACGCCATTTGAACTTCAAAGACAGAGGTTCAACCTCACCAGCTGCAACTCAGGAACCCTACTCAGGGTCACTATGGGTTGGAACCAACTCAATGGCACTTTACAACAACAACAAAGTATAAAATACACAACCTTTCAGAGACTTGGTATGAAAAAATAATGCATAATAATTTTAAAATATTGACTTCATATTAAGATAGCGTTTTGAATTTATTTGGTCAAGTGATATATACTACAGTTTAGTATGGTGGTAATGTGCCGTGGAGTCAGTTCCGCTTTATAGCGAATCTGCATTGGGTTTCTGAGGCTATAATCTCTATGGGAGCAGAAATCCTCATCTTTCTCCCATGAAACAACTGGTAGTTTTGAAATGCTGACCTTGAGGTAGGCAGCCTGACTTATAACCACTGTGCTACCAGAGCTCCTTACAGTTAAGTATACACTTGTTTATTTTTAGCTTTTTACATATAACTAATTGTTGTTAAGGCCTATTCAGTCAGTTCTGACTCACAGTGACCCAGTATAGTATTTCCTAGGAACGGCTGGTGGGTTTGAAGTTCAGCAGGCTAACATTTATTCTACAGTGCCACACCTATTTGCCTCACTTTATTTTTCACAAATAGTGTGTTCTAGTGGTTTGAGAGCAAGTATTATCTAGAATTATCCACAGATTTTAAACATGGGTGTGTGTGGATCATGATGAACTTTGCCTTTTAGAAATTTAGAACTATTTTGAAACATAGATTAGGTAGAGTAGAAACTAGAAACAAAATCAGTTAGCTAAGGTTTTCAAGAGTTCAAATAAGTAATGTTATGGAACTGAGCTACATTTACGGGGTAGAAGAAAGAGAATGGGTTTAGGATATTACTTAAATCCCTGGGTTACAAAGCCCTGATTTATGCACAAGCCCTGTTGTTGTTAGGTACCATCAAGTAGTTGTGATTCAGAGTGATTCTAGTATACAACAGGACAAAACACTGACCTGTCCTGCACCTTCCTCACAGATGTCTCTGTGAGCCCATTGTTGCAGTCACTAGATCAATCCATCTCACATAAAGTCTTCCTCTTTATAGCTGAACCTCCACTTTACCAAGCATGATGTCCTTTGCCAGAGGCAAGTACCTGCTTGACAACATGTGTAAAGTATAAGAAATGAAGATTTGCCATTGTCACTTCCAAGGAGCAATCCAGTCATACTTCTTCCAAAACAGATATGTTTGTTCTTCTGGTAGTCCATGGTACAGTCAATATTCTTCACCAACACAGTAATTCAAAGGCAATAATTATTGTCTGGTTTACTTATTTATTGTCCAGCTTTTGCATATGTATGAGGCAATTGATAATACCATGGCTTGGATTAGGCACAATTTAGTTCTCAAAGTGACATCTTTGTTCTTTAACTTTTCAAAGGTCTTTTGCATCAGATTTGCCTATTGCAATATGTCTTTTGATTTTTTAACTGCTGCTTCCATGATTGTGAATCCAAGCAAAACGAAGTCTCTGACAATAAATTGTGTGATATTTATTGGTTCAGTTTGGGAGATTTTAAATTTATTTACTTTGAGGGGTAATTCATAATGAAGTCTGTAGTCTTTGATCGTCATCAGTTTTTCAAGCCCTCTTTGCTCCCAGCAAACAAGAGTCTATCATCTGCATTTGAACCTTATGGTTCAAACTGACCTTGTAGTCCAGCACATTAACCCACAGTGCCACACCAGGACTCTTTGTGGTTAGTCAAATGTTTATCTTACAAAAACACAATGCTCCCACGGACAACTGCTACTTGCCCTTTAATGTTATATGAATTTGTCTTCACTCTCCACCATTCTTCATCAGAATGACCGTCACTTACTACACATGCAGTGCAAAACTATCTACACCTCTTTTGAGTTATCTGCAAATTTAACTTAGGGACACACTTAGGAAGAGATCATAGTCACAATTTAGGGACTTCTTGTATTTATGAGGGAATTGGAAAAATAAGGCAGATACATCAGGTACCTGGTTAGATGTAGAAATGTCTTCTAACTGAGAGGCAAAATGAGAATGAACTCATTTCTTATAATCCCTAAGGAATCACAGGAACTAACTTGGGAGTGTTAGTAGCAATTAGTCAACTAAAGACCAAATGTCTTACAGTAGCATCAAATGGTTCACCTCAATTTAAATTCTTAAATGGGGTGAAAAGATTTAGCAATCCATCTAATGAGTTTCTTCTTCCCTGAAGAAGCTTCTGAGAAGAAATTTGTAAAGCTGAAAATTTTCCCCAGAGCAAATATTTTTTATATATATCGAAGTAATAACATGTGTGAATTGTCAACTACCAAATTTAATTACAGTATTTGGGTTATAATATCATAATTCAATCACAAAGACTTGTAATATAATGTATAAGTACATTTAAATGTTGTGGCAAGCTATATTGGGAAGGGAAAAAAATAGCCTTCCAAGTGTTTCTAGAGAAAATAATATCTAAATTGAGAATCAAAAGATGACTAAATTAGGCTAGATAGTGGTAGAAAGGAGTAAGGACAATGTGCAAATGAAATGAGGTAAGAAGATTGGCACACCATGGATCCAAAAATAGTTTATTTGATGGATACATAGAGCTATAATATTGAATTGGTATGCACTTAGACTGAACGGATAAATGGAAATCAGATTATTAAGGGTGCAAAGGTTAAGTGCTCAGCTTCTAAACAAATGACCATACATTTGGAACCCACAGTAGCTCCATGGGAACAAAGTTTGGCAGTCTGCTTCTGTAAAGATCAGAGCCTTGGAAACCCTGTGGGCAGTATTTCTCTGTCCTATAGAGTTTCTACAACTCAGAATCAACTTGACTGTAACATGTGGAACATAATGACACTGTCCCTTTACTGAAGCTTTCTTTTTGTCATTTTATACTCTCTGGTATAATCTGATTGTTTTTAAAGTAAACATGTTATCTTTTTAATTATAAAAAAAATTCTAGTAAAAACGAATTATGCAATATCCTGATAATCGCTTAGTATTCTGCAATCCAAGAAAAGAACAAAATAAATCTTCATGTACGAAATTGAGGTGTTGGCTGGAATTTATTTTTAAGGAGCACATGTAGCATAAAAATGTATAGTATATTATTCAATTTGTATAAAACAATATATGTTGGCATATGCATAGAAAATTCCCAAAAGGATACTCACAGTTAACAATGACTACCTCTGAGGATTCGAACAAGGATGGTTGTGTTAAAGAAAGTATATATAATCTACAATGCTTGAGAGAGAAGAAAACAGTTCTTAAAGAACAACAAAAAAATGAAAAGCAAGATGATTATGCTAAAATATCACATTAAGTAAGATTGTAAAAATAATAAATGTTACTATTCCTAATATAATTATTACTAGATTGAAGAACCTAATGGTTAAAATGCAGAGAAGTCCAATTGGTTTTGAAAAATCCAGCCAGCTGCTCTCTGTAAGCATCACACACACACACACACACACACACACACACACACACACACACACACACACGTACTTCAAAAATTGAAAGAGAAGTGGGGAAATAGAAAATGTTAATTGAGCTATAAAAAATAAATATTGAACTAGTAAATTATAAAAGCTTCTATTAAGAAAAAGTTTCATTGGTGAATTCTACCAACATTAAAAGAGATTTGAATATTCATTATTTACAAATTCTTTTAAAAAAAAAATCAATCATTTTATGTAGCTAGCGTAGTGGTTACGAATCGGGTTGTGAACCTTAAGGTCAGCGGTTCGAAACTACCAGCTGCTCCGCGGGAGAAAGATGAGGCTTTCTACTCCCGTAAAGATTGACACCCTCGGAAACCCTATACAGGGTCGCTATGGGTCGGAACCGACTCGATGGCACTTAACAACAACAACAACAAAACCTTTACCCTGGTGTGGCACAGTGTGGTAAAGCATTTGACGGCAAGGTTGGTTTGAACCACAAGGTCGTTGGTTCAAACTCACCAGTCGCTCCTTGGAAACCCTATACAGGTTCTCTGTGAGTTGGAGACTGACTTGACAGCATTGAATAACAACAGCAATAGAATTAGAGTAATGCCATCTGGTGAAAGGAGATGGGGATAAAATTCTTATGATTCAGTAGTGAGTAATTGTTATCATGACTAATTGCGATTGTCACAACTGTAAAGGTAGAAGTTTTGTAACATAAAGCGGGCAATAGTTAATTTTACATCCCAGGAGTAGAGGACCCTAGGACCATCAAGGGAGAAGAGCATAAGCAGAATGGGGAACCCTATCCAGAGAAGCAGCAACACCAGAGTTGGAGGCAGAGGTGAGGACATGGAGAGATATAGCAACTGAGGACTCTAGACTCATGGAAAGAGAAAGACTGTTTTCTGGCAACCAGGAAGCAGGCTTGCAGAATGTGACCTTTGGTTGTTTAAATTATTATATATTCCTGAGTGTTTTTGTGTACACATTCTCCCCCCCCACACACAAAAAAACCCACAACAAAACAACAGAGAGAATAGAAGCAAATACTATTATTGTATGATGATGCATGGAAGGGATTGTAATCATCACATTGAAACAATGAGTGTAAAACCAATGTTCTCCCATGTAAACTATCACTCAATTCAGAATAAAAACTTAAATAAATAAATAAATAAGCCATTCAGTATCCTTTTGTTTTGGTTTAATGACTGCCTCTTCGTCTATTTGTAGGTTCTGCTTGAGCACAATTAAGTGTTCTGAAATTCCCATTCTTTGAATTGTTATCCATAGTTTCCTACGATCCATTCTGCCTTTGTATAGTCAGTAAAATACAAGTAAATATCTTTCTAGTATTCTTTACTTTCAGCAAAGTCTTGCCTGACATTTACAACAATAATCCTTCATTTCACACTCTCTTCTGAATCCAGTTTGAATTTTTTGCAGCTTCCTGTGGATGTACTCCTGCAGCCTTTTTTGAATTATCTTCAGCAAGATTTTACTTTCCTGTGATGTTAATAATATTGTTCAATAATTTTCACATTCTTTTGGAATCTAACTGTTAAGTGCCATGAGTCGGTTCCAACTCATAGCAACCCTATATAACTTTTCCAAGGAGTGGCTAGTGAGCTCCCTCAATTGCCCACCTTGCGTTCAAACAAAATTGCAGTCCAGCACATTAACCGACAAATCCATAAATAAAACCTTATATTTATGATTTTATTGAGAAGGATGCCCAGACAATTCAAAAACGAAGACTAGTTTTTCCATAAATGGTTCTGGGCAGAATGACATTTGAAATGTCTCAATGGCAGTGGGTTTTCTTGTTTGTTGGTTATTTTGGGGAGGCAGGGAGTTTGGAAACACTATATACAATATCTTGATTGAAGACTTAACATGTTAGAACAATTCTATGATAATTCTTACATAGAAATATAGAATTAAAAATTATTTTAACATACAGAGTTAAGTTCCTGTGATCTTGGGTTAGTTGATTGTTCTTTAGATACAATATAGAAGTCACAAATAAAAAGTTAAAAAAATATATAGAGAGATACCCTTGCTTTTTGAAAGGTCAGTTTATGTCACTTTACTTTTACAAAAGATCTACATTAGTATCTGCTCTCACTAACTGAAAGCAATTCCAAAGAAAAATGTTCAGTTTTACCAAAAAAGGATACACATCAAAACCAGCATTAAACTTTCGTTGTGCTGTGAGCTGTTAGAGAGGCAGCAGGTATCCTAAGTAGTGATAATGGCATCCCCAACCTCCTTCCCTAGAGCTATACTCAGCATCACAGCCTTAAACCTATGTCTGTGAGCACCATGTTGTTGCTAAGTGCTACTGAGTCAGTTCTGACTCATAGTGACCCTGCATAGGTTTCCGTTGAGTTTGACCCACCGATTTTGCAGTTCCAACTGACTTTGAGGTTGAGTGTTTTTCCTAAGGTACCACACTACACTTTAATGTTATTAAACTTATATGTGCTATTTGGGTCTGAGAATGCTAAAAAAAAAAAAAAAAAAATTCCCATGTAAAAGAGAGGTAGTAATTAACATTTCAGCTTATGAAAAGTTTCATAGGAAGCCTCTAATCAGATAGTGAGGGATACCTGCACATTGTTTTTGTTGTTGTTAAGTACCGTGAAGTCGATTCCGACTCATAGTGACCCTGCATAGGGTTTTCGAGTCTGTAAATCTTTACAGGAGCAGAAAGCCTCATCTTTCTCCCGCGGAACAGCTGGTAGTTTCAAACTGCTGACCTTGAGGTTAGCAGCCTGATTCGTAACCTGTACATTAGATTGCATTAAAAAAAAACCTTGTTATTCAAAGAATGTCATCTGAAAATTGAGCATATAGCCCACAGAATGGGAGAAAATATTTTCAATTTACATGTGTGATAATTGGATTATATCCATTATATATAAAGAACTCCTCTAATTCAACAATAAAAAGACAAACCAAGTTTTAAAAAGTGAAAGCATTTGAATAGACATTTCTCCAAATAACATACAAATTGCCAATAAGTACTCAACACCATTAATCATGTAGAAAATGCTAATCAAAATTACAGTGAAACAACTCATAGTTGAAATAATCCTATATGATCCTATATGACAGATTAGAACTACCTAATAGGATTTCCTAGGCTGTAATCTTAGGTTCCCTGGTATTTTAGTGCTTACCAATCATGCTATAAACCTCAATGTCAGCAGTTCAAAACTACAAACCGTTCCGTGAAAGAAAGATGAGGGTTTCTGCTGCTGTAAAGAAATCCTATATAGGGTCGCTATGAGTCGAAAACGACTCTACGGCACACCACTACCATTACCACCAATCTTAGTAGGGGTGAGGGTCCTGGAGTAGGGCTGTAGAATAAACATTGGACTGCTTGTAGAATTAAATGATTCAAACCTACCAGCCACACCTCAGAAATCATATACAGGGTCACTGTGAGTCAGAACCATACTGATTGCTTTCTAAAATGGAGGAATTTTAATGGAGGGGAAAAACAAAACAAAACAAAAAAACCTTTAGAAAGGATACAATTTAGGCAATGGAAAAATGTGAAGAATTTTATGATTAAATTATTAATATTTTCTACCTCAGAATTCTGTGGGGCTAATAGAACACATATTTAAAAAGGTGTCTAAAGGAGGCCATTCATTAAAAAAACAGGAAAAAATAGTTGAAACTTTATTAAAAACTGACTAATAGGCACTCCAGATAATTGAAATGATAGTTTGTTTTGACAGCTGCAAGCAAAAACGTACTTCTTCAAAATAGGTAGTGTAAATCTTTTTAATTTCCAGAAGAAAAATGATGTGCAGGTTTAAGTTAATTCAGTCAGTTTATAAAGTTTAATAGTAAACGGTAACTCTTCACCTGACTATAAAACTCACGTTAATTGGAGGTCTTGTCAATCACTGCATGTTCAAGCTGAATTGGAAGGCCTTTGAAGTGTCTCAGGTGAAAAAGGAAATGGAAATCAACATAGGAACAGCCTAATATCCCTAGAATAACCATCATAAATACCACTTAGTGTTAAACTTGTAGATCATGCAACATTACTAGGAATGCTTTATCACTCAAATCTCCTAACAAGTAGAATGAAGTGGGGAATCCAATCATTATCAATATGTCATGGTCCCTATAGGTATTTTGTAATTATACTGTTAAGGAGTGAGATAAAGAAAAAAAACAAAAACAAAAAACAGAGGTAAGTTTTCTGGTTTACACCTAAATTAGATTCCAGCTTAAGAATAATCCATTTAATATTAAATTCTACGAATGGCTTCTTGACTTTATTACATTTTTATTTTATTCCATATAGGAAATAGAAAGGGCAAACAAAAGCAGATGATGAATCAAATGATGATTTTCTGACTCAGTTTATGCCCGATAAGAAAGGGTAAGTGTAAAACTAGGTATCAAACATCAGGATCTCATCTGACTGTTCTTCAGATACATTTACTGTATTATTTGTACTTATATTTTGTTTCTGAGAAGTCATTTTATTTGAGGCACAGTGAGCTAACAATTTAAATTTTACTTTTAACAGTTTTGACTATCTCTTTGATAGGAAAGCACAATTATTGAACCCTTCAAAAAGTAAAATCAGACTATGAATGGGACGTGATTGCAAAGTTTTAGATTTATCTGTACTCTATGTGGGAGAGTTTGGTATAAAATACATTTGTTTAAAATGGTGCAGAATATAGAATTGCCAGGAACAATTTAAACTCCATAAATGCTTCCTTCAAATTGAATCAAAGGAAGCTGAGAATCCTATAACATTGTGTGGAAATCCGATGTTTAGTTTTTAAATGAAACCATTTAGAAAATTGGATCACTGACATCATTTACAGCAGTCAGAAGCATTGTTTCAGTATAGAGACTTGATTTCTCTTCATTTGTAGCTCATTCACACTAAAACTTCCACTTGCAAACCCCACAGTAAGGTAGAAGGCTTGTCTTAACTCATCTGATGAAGTGGTCTTTTCTGTTTGCAGCTTAATTTATTCCCTTAGTTAAACCATAACCTTTTGACCTTAAAGGTGCAAATGTTCCATTACTTAAATTTCTCAGGTCTGTTCTAATCACCAAGGTATTCATTTCTTTGTATATAGTTAAAGATTTACTTTACGTATGTTTAATAACTTACATGTAAACAACAGTCATAAATTATTGGCTGGTTAATATGATCTTTGAATGAATGTATTGTTCTTAAAGTAGACAGATTTTATTATTAAGAGAAAGAAAACCTCATATCCATGAGGTGTTATTCAGGAAAAATGCTTTTAAAATTTAATAACAACAAATGTGCATGTGTATTAAATTAGATTGGCTTGGTGAAAATGCATACCATTCATAACTTTTAAATAGCATAAAGAATTAAGTGTTAGTAATTAAATAATATTAAAAAGTATCACCATATATACAGATATTAAAATAGATAATTACTACTTGTTTCAAAATATAAATTAATTCTGAAAAGTTCAAAGGCTAATATATATATTTAAGTATAAAATGCAAACTAGAAACATTTAGAAAACTAGAGGCCAAGATTGAATGTTGATAAATATATCTTAAATAAATAAATATGAACTAAGGAATATAATTGATGCAAATATCAACCAGGAGAACACTGGAGAAAAACAAAAACAAAAACAAAAATGGAAAGACAACTGAGCCCTGTTGTATCTTGCAGTGAGAAGGGAATGAGTTCATGTAAAGGGAAAAAATTGTATTAATTGACAGTATATTATTTTTAATAAGCAGAATGAAGGGGATAGATTTGCACTGATAAATAAAGTATAAGTGTGGCCTAGAGCAAAATTTAAGAGACAACTGTAGCAAGGCAGACGAGAGTCTTCTTGCTCAAGCCCTAGATCAAAAATCAGAGTAGAGGACTAAAGAGAATGGAAGTTGGCCATCATGATTTTGACTATTTTTTAAAGAAAGAGTTGGACCAGCAAGTCCGTTTTACTTCTCTCCTTCACTTTTAACAACCAGTACAAAGACAATCACAGTTTTTGCTTAGAGTTAAGTGTAGGGATGTTATTTTGTATTTTTGAGTCAATTTTGACACATAGCAATCTTATATGTAGAAGTCTTCTATAGGATTTTTTAGCTTGTAATGTTTATGCTGGAGGCCTGGTGTGGTGCTGTGGGTTAATGCGCCAGACTGCCAAGCCATTTGAACTGCAAGATTGTCAGGTCAAGCTCATCAGCTGCTCCTTGGAAACCCTATACAGGGTCGCTAAGGGTTGGAATCGACTTGACAACACTTTATAACAACAACAACAAGATTTATGCCAACAAGATGGATTAGCACAGTGACAGCAACAATGGGCTCAAACTTGGGAACAATTGTAAAGATGGTACAGGATTGGGCAGTGTTTCATTTTGTTGTGCATAAGGTCCCTATGAGTCAGTACCAACTGAACAGCACCTAACAACAACAACAACAAGGTTTATTGGAGTCTTGGTGTCATGCTGTAGGATAACCACAGACTGTTAACTGCAAGGTCAGTGGTTCAAACCCACCAGCCACCCCCCAGAAACTTTGTACAGGGCACTTAATAACAACAAAGACAATGTTTACGGAAGACGTCAAATGATGTATTGGTTTACGTGCTCAGTTCATTCTACAGGAGAAAGATATGACAGTCGGCGTTCCTAGGACTCTCTCCTATATGATTGCTTTGAGTCAAAATTGATCCTATGACAATGGGTTTGGTTAGGGTTTGGACGTTTTACAGCAGCATATCACCAGGTCTTTTTTCCCATGAGACAGCTGGTATGTGCCAATCAGCAGACGTTTCAGTTTAGCAGCTGAGCTCTTAATCATTAAGACATCAGAGTTCTGAGAGAAGAACTCTCTAACGATAGTAGCCGAAGGAGCCCTGATAGTATAGTGGATAGTGAGCTGAAGTTCTGACTGTAAGGTCTACAGTTTAAATCCATCAGCTCTGTAGTTTGAATCCACCATAGGAGAAAGATGAGGCTTGCTGCGCCTGTGAAGATGTACAGCCTTGAAACCCTAATCAGAACCAACTTGGTGGCACACAATCACAACCACCATGGTAGGGCTGGGGTGGGAAGTGGAACCTAGAATGGGCGTGTGTTAGAGAGAAGTGGTAAAAGACTGGATGCAAATCTGACATAGTAGGATGCAAATGTGACTATATTAGATAAGCACTGAACTGTTAACCACAAGGTTGGTGATTCAAGCCCACCAGACATTCCTTGGAAATCCTATAAAATGTCATAGTCAGTTTGTTGTACTGTGGTGGCTTGTGTGTTGCTGTGATTCTAGAAGCTATGCCACCAGTGTTTTAAAGACCAGCAGGATCACCCATGGTGGACAGATTTCAGCTGAGCTCCCAGACTAAGACAGACTGGGAAGTAAGAGACACAGAGTACTTAATGGAAAACCTTATGAATAGCAGTGGAACACTATGAGCACCAGAATGTAGAATGCTGGAACATGATGACGAGCACCAGAATATTGTCAGATATACTGACATAAAATGAGCACTCAGGTTGGAAGCTACTAAGAATGAAAGTGGAAAAGAGCTGCCTCCTCAAAGTAGAGTTTAAAGTGATGACGCAAATGGAGTAAAGCCTTTGTGATATTCATTTGCCGGTGGTACACAACTCAAAATGAGGAGAAACAGTTGCAAACATCCATTAATAATCAGATCATGGAATGTAGTATGAAGTATGAATCTAGGAAAACAGGAAGTTGTAAAAATGAAATGGAACTCATGAACATCAATGTCCTAGACATTAGTGAGCTGAAATGGACTGGTATTGGTAATTTTGACTCTGACAATCACATAGTTTACTAAACAGGGAATGACAAATTGAAGAGGACTGGCATCTAATTCATCACCAAAAAGAACATTTCAAGATTTATCTTGAAGTACAACACTGTCTGTGATAGAATAATAACCATATGCCTACAAAGAAAACCAGTTAATACAACTATTATTCAAATTTATCCACCAAGCACTAAAGCTAGTGATGATAACTTTAAATAATTCTACCAACGTCTTCAGTATGAAATTGATCAAATATGCAATCAAGATATATTCATAATTGCTGGTGATTGGAATGCAGAGGCTGGAAACAAAGAATAAGTATTACTGGCTGGAAAATTTAGACTTGGTGATAGAAATGATGCTGTATATTGCATGACAGAATTTTGCAAGACCAATTACTTCTTCATTGTGAATACATTTTATAAACAACATAAAAGACAACTATACACATGGACCTCACTATAAGGAATCCACAGAATTCAAATTGACTAGATTTGTGGAAAGAGATGGTGGAAAACCTCCATGTCTTCAGCCAAAACAAGATTAGGGTAAACCTGTGGAGAACACCAGGAGTTGTTCATATGTAAGTTTAGGCTGCAGCTGAAGACATTTAAAGTAAAATATGATCTTGAGCACAGCTGAATTTAGATATCCTCTCAAGAACAGATTTGATGCATTAGACATTAATGACTAGAAGATTTGTGGGATGACATCAGAAACACCATACAGGAAGGAAGCAAAAGGTTATTAATAAGACAGTAAGTAAGGAAAAGACCAAATGGATTTCAGAACAAGTTCTGAAACTTGCTCTCCAGCATAGAGATGCTAAAGTAAATGGAAGAAAAGAGCAAGTAAAAGAGGTGAACAGAAAATTTGAAAGGCCAACTTGAGAACAGAAATTCAAACACTATAATCAAATGTGCAAAGGCTTGGAGTTAGAAAAACAAAAGAGAAGAAAACACTCAGTGTTTCTCAAGCTGACAGAACTGGAAAAAAAAAAAAAAAATACAGCCTCCACTTGCAATACAGAAGGATTCTAAAGGCAAAATATTGAATGATGCAGAAAGCATTTAAAGAAGATGGGAGGGATAACCAAAGTCACTATACTAAAAAGAAATGGTTGATGTTCAAACATTTCATTAGGGAGCATTTGATCAAGAGCCATTGATACAGAAGGAAGAAGTCCTTGGTGCACTGCAGGCATTGATTGGCAAAGAACAAGGCACCAGGAATTGAATACAAGGAAGGAATACAAATTGTAATATTTCAACAAACTGACGTGGCACTGAAGGCACTCACTCATCTAGCCCAAGAAATTTGGAAGACAAATACCTGGCCAAATAATTGGAAGAGATACATCTTTGTGCCCCTTCCAAAGAGAGATGATCCAACATAATGCAGAAATCATCATATAATATCATTAAAATCACATGTAAGTAAAATTTTCTAAAGATAAATTAAAAAATGGCTGCAATAGTACATTGACAGGGAACTGCCCAAGGTTCAAGTCAGATTCAGACAAGGATGTCAAATGAGGATATAATTGCTGAGGTCAGATGGATCTAGGCTGAAAATAGAGAATACCAGAAATATCTTAACATGTGTTTTACTGACTACTGAAAGGATTTAGATTGTGGAGATCATGGCAAGCTATGGGCAACATTTTGGAGAGTGATTATTCCTGAACACTTAATCGTGCTTATGAGGAACCTATGAAGAGACTGCTGTTTGACCAGAACAAGGGAACAATGAGTGGTTTAAAATCAGAAAATGTGTGAATCAGGGTTGTATTTTTTTCAACATACTTATTCAGTCTATATGCTGAACAAATTATTAGAGAAGCTGGATTATATGAAGAAAAATGTGACTTCATACTTGAAGACAGGCTCATTAACAACCAGCGATATGCAGATGATACAACCTTGCTTACTGAAAGTGAAGAGGACTTAAAATACATACTAATGAAAATCAAAACCCACAGACTTCTGTGTGGGTTGTATGTAGCTCAATGTAAACAAAAATCCTCAAGATAACATCAAGATAAATGGCGAAAAGATTGAAGTTATCAAATATTTCATTTTGCTCCAATCAACAACTGACAGTCATGGAAGCAGCAGTCAAGAAATCAAACAATGTATTGCATTAGGCACATCTGCTGCACAAGATCTCTTTAAAGTATTCAAGAGCAAAGCTGTCAGTTTGAGGACTAAGATGCAAATATGGTATTTTCAATAACTTCATATGCATATGAAAGTTGGACAATGAATAAAGATCATAGATGAATTGATCATTTGAATTATGGTGTTGGAGGAGAATATTAAAAGTACCAAATAAATCTGTGTTGGGAGAAGTACAGCCAGAATGTTCCTTAGAAACCAGGATGGTCGGACTTCATCTTTCATACGTTGGACATATTATCATCATACTTGGCAAAATGGAGGTTCAGTGAAAAAGAGGAAGACCTCCAATTAGATGGATTGGCACAATGGCAGCAACAATGGGCTCTAGTGTAGTGATGATTGTGAGGTTGATGTGGGACTGGGCAATATTTTGTTCTGTTGCACATAAGGTCACTGTGAGTTGGTACTGATTCAGCCAGAAGTAACAACAACAACAACAACAATGTATACCTATCTATTGCTTGACCAAAAATTTGCCGAGCAGGTGAGTTAACTTATCGACCTGAAAGCTGACCAAGAGACATGGTAACAATAGCCTTATGCCTAAGTATGCTATGTGGAAAATGAATACTAAAAAAAAAAGATCTGTTGTTGAAGATTTAAATGTGACACTAAACATTTTAATATCATTGTTTTTGTTGTTAGGGACCATCCTGACCGGGTCCTGAACCATCCTCACAATTGTTACGTTTGAGCCCAGAACTGCTGTCATTCTGTTAATCCGTCTCATTGGGGGTCTTCCCTTTTTTCTGTTGGCCTCATTTTACCAAATATAATGTCCTTTACTAGGGACTGTTGTTGTTGGTGTGAAGCACTGTCAAGTCAGTTCCAACTCATAGCTACCCTGTACAGGGTTTCCAAAGAGTGGCTGGTGTGTTTGAACCACCGATCTTGTGATTCAAGCCAGCTTTGCAGTTCAGTGCTTTATCCAACAGTGCCATACCAGGATTCCTTTCCAGGGACTGGTACCATACATGTCCAAAGTATGAATGACAAAGTCTTGCCATCATGACTTCTAAGGAGGATTCTTGTTGTGTTCCTTCCAATGAAGATTTGTTGGTTATACTTGCTTTATGATACTTTGAATATTCTCAAACACCATAAATTAAACGCATCAATTATTCTACAGTCGTCCTGATTCATTGTCCAACTTTCACTTGCACATGAGAGTATTAAAAATACTATTGCTTAGGCCAGGTGCATCTTAGTCCTCAAACTAACATATTTGCTCTTGAACCTTTTAAAGAAGTCTTGTGCTGCAGATTTACCAAATGCAATTTATTGTTTGATTTCTTGACTACTACTTGCATGAGTGTTTACTGTCGACCCAAGCTAAATGAAGTCTTTAAAAAGTTCTATCTTTTCTCCACTTATTATGATGCTATTTCCTGATCCAGTTGTAAGAATTTTTGTTTTCTTTACATTAAGGAATAATCTATACAGAAGGCTATAGTCTGATCTTCATCAATATTTTATGTCCTCTTCACTTATAGCAAGCAAGATTGTATCCAATGAATATTGCAAATTGTTAATGAGTCTTTTTCCAATTCTGATGCCATGCTCTTTATATAAAACAGCCTCTCAGATTATTTACACAGCATACAAATTAAATAAGGCTGGTGAAGGAATACAACCCTTGCACACACATTTCCTGATTTTAAACCATGGAGTATTCCCTTGTTCTCGTCTAACAATTGCCTCTATGTTCAGGTTCCTCATGAGAAAAAATTAAGTGCTCTGAAATACCCATTATTCACAATGTTAACCATAGTTTGCCATGGTCCACACAGTCGAAAACTTTTGCATAGTCAATAAAACACAACTATTCTCTGCTTTCACCCAAGATCCAGATATAATAATATTCCTACTTCCAAGTCATTCTCTGAATCTGGTGTGAAATTCTTCAGTTCCCTGTTGATGTACTAGTACAACTTTTTTGAATTGTTTTCATTGCATGTGATACTTTCAATGATACTATTCAATGATTCTAATATTCCTTAGGGTCACCTCTCTTTGGAATGAATATAAATATGGCATAGAAGAGTGAGTGCTTCCAGTACTGCATAGGTTTGTTGAAAGATTTCCATTTGTATTCCACCAATTCCGGGAGTCCTTTTCACAGTGCTTTCAGTAAAGCTCAGATTTCTCCCTTCAGTTTATGATCATTTGCTACCTCTTGAAATGGTTCAACATTGACCATTTGTTTTTAGAACAATTACTCTGTACATTCCTTCCATCTTCTTTTGCTGCTTTTTGCATTATTCAGCATTTTGCCCATGGAATCCTTCAATATAGGAAACTGAGGCTTGCCTTTTTCTTCAATTCTTTCAGCTTGAGGAATACTGAGTCTGTTCCCTTATTGTTTTCTAACTTCTGGTTTTTGCAAATTAAGTTATAATACTATTTTGTCTTCTTGAGTTATCCTTGGATATTTTCTGTCCAGCTCTATTACTTCATCATTTTTTTTTCATTTGCTTTAGCTTCTCTATGCTTAGAGCAAGTTTGAGAGTCTCATCTTACATCTATTTCTTTCTTGCCTGCTGTCTTTTTAATGAACTTTTGTTTTTTCATGGATGACATTCTTGATGTAACCCAAAACTTTTCTGGTCTTTGGTCATTAGTGTCAAATGCATCAAAACTGTTCTTGAGATGGTATTTAACTTCAGGTAGGATATATCCAAGGTAATATTTTGGCTCTCATTAACTTGTTTTTATTTTCTTCTGCTTCAGTATGAACTTGCATACAAGCAATTGAAGGTCTGTCCCACAGTCAGCTCCCAGTCATGTTTTGGTTGATGATATTGAACACAAATATAGTGCATTTCATTGCATTCCCTCTGGTGAAGTCCATGTGTATAGTTGAATTTTATGTTGTTTATAAAGATATTTGCAATGAGTAAGTCATTAGTCTTACAAAATTCTATCATTTATCTCCAGCATCATTGGTTTTACCAAGGCCATTTTTCCTACTATTGGTCCTTGTCTTTGTTTTCAACCTTTGCATTCCAATCGATCAGTAATTATATATGTATATTGATTGCAAACTTGATCCATTTTAGACTCAAGAAGTTGGTTTGCTGTTGTTGTTGAGTGCCATCAAGTAGGTTCCAACTTATAGAGACTGTGTATAGGGTTTCCAAAGATCACTTGGTAAGTTTGAACTGCCAAACTGTAGTTCAAACCTACATTGCCACACCAAGTAGTTGGTTTTGGTGGTTGGTTTGTAAATTTGAATATTAGTAGTACTAACTTGTCTTCCTTGAGGTGTATGTATATTATCCTATCAGAGACAATATTGTATTTCAAAATAGATGTTGAAATGTTCTTTTGAACAATGAATGCAACACCATTCCTTATGAATTTGTCACTCCCAACATAGTTACCCACATAATTGTCTGATTCACAGTGGCCAATACTAGTCCATTTTAGCTAAATAATGCCTTTATGCTTTCCATTTCATTTTGACAATTTCCAATTTTCCTAGGCTTATACTTTATATAGTCCATGTTTGGATTATTAATGGATATTTGTAGCTGTTTCTCCTTATTTTGAGTTGGTTTTCATCAGCAAATGAAGGTCCAAAAAGGTTTTCTCCATTCACATCATTATGATGAAATCTACCTTGAGGCAGTAGCTCTTCCCAAGTCATATTTTGAGGAGCTCATCTTCTGGCACTGTACCTGACAAAAAATATGTATGCTTTCTTTTCTCATGTCTATATATGACAATGTTCTGATATTCATAAGGCTTTCAGTGGCTAAAGATTCAGAAGTGGTCCACCTCTCCTTATTCCTATTTTGTCGTAGTCTGTATGCTGTACGGAAACCTGTCCACCATGTGTGATTCTGTTGGTATTTAAAATACCATTGGCACATCTTCCCACTTGACTGCAACATGGAAACCACCATATCATTACAAACAACAGACAGTGGTGGTTACTGTGGAGGTTACTATCTGTAGGAGGTTGCAAAATGAAATAGAAACTTCAGAAGAAAAAAAATATTAATCTAGAGAGTAAAACAGTGAATATTTTCAGGAACTGAGAGAAACACCAACGTATAATTATTAAAATGATGATTCTTTTAAATTATAAAAAATAATTAGAAGATGTCCAATATCTACTTACTAAAAATTCCAAAAATGATCAATGTCATTATACCCACCTCATTACAAAAGAGAAAGTATTTATCAATAGAATGAAAGGCTTAACACATAATAAGTGAGATTAACAAATGAAAAACACACACTTAGCCACAGGTTAATGAAATTTTAAAATTTCAAAAATAATGCTAAATGCTTATAGAAAGAGAAAATACAAGCACACACACATATCCAAATACAAAAAAGTCATCTAAAAGATTAAGTGAATTTACTGGCTTGATAAACTCATGGTGTGGTGCTGTAGGATAAGAACTGGACTGCTATGCTCATCAGGAATTCTAGATATGAAAAGACATTGGAGCAAAGCAACCAAAGATCTGAGGGAAAATGATTTTGAAAATAAATTTCAGAGATCAATTAAGATTGAGGACAAAAAAATACATTTTAATATGTATGGAAACTGTTTTTAAGTGTTGACCATTCTGTTCTATTCATAGAGACCCCATATAGAGTTTCCCAAGAGCAGCTTGTGAATTTGAACTGCTAACACTGTGGTTCAAATGGACCTTGGGGTCTAGTGCTTTTCCCTCAGTACATCTTAGCAATGATCTACACTAATAAAAATACATTCAAATATATACTACAATATATTGAACAAATATACAAATAAACCTGCAGAAAAAGCAGGTATACTCCATTATCTTAATTCATTATTCCAATCAAAAGTTATACATAGAAAAAAGATGCACACAGACCCAGAAAATAATCTTGTTTAAAGTAAAAGCAGGAAGTTGGAAGGCTTAGTGAATAATAAATATTTTTAATAAGAGAGTGAAAAACATTCACCAATATTTTATTAAGAGGCCAGCTCTTCTTGCATGTTTTCCAACAACAATAAAAAAGACAAATGTAAATTAAAACTAAGACAAAAAAACAAACAGCAAAATAGTTATGATCCTAATAGAAAACAAACTAAAATAATGCAGGATTCTAAGCAATTGAAAGAGTGCTTATGACACTGGTGCTTTGAATATTGTCCTTTGAAGAAGAAAGGTGAGGAAGATAGTTTATAGTTCTTTTTCTATAGATCCAAGTGCACAATTTATACACTGAAACAATTTGCATACTTGTAAATGTTTAGTGACTTTCAAAACGTAAGCAATCCACAAAGTATATTAAATACTTGATTTTAGGGGAAATAAAACAAATTTATATCAAACAAATCTTGAACATATAAATGTAGTAATATAGATAAAAGGAATAATAATAGTACCAGTTGCCACCAAGTCAATTGCAATTCGCTGTGATCCCTTGTGATTCCTTGTGTATCAGGGTAGAAATATACTCCGAATTTTTTCCAGTGGCTAATTTTTTTGGAATTATATTACCAGCCTTCTTTCCAACATTTGGGTGTACTGAAACCTCCAATCTTTGGGTTAGTAGCCAAATTTATTAATTGTTTGTATCACACAGGGACTCCAGATGACAGAAATGGGAAAATGGAGAGTGA